>NC_040030.1:9602335-9892638 GCF_000972845.2 Larimichthys crocea | reverse complement strand
AGTTCAGAAAATGACATGACTAACTTTGAAACACTTGAGATGAATTAATATCCATCTCTCTGCTAGGGGGTCAGGGGTATGCTCAGGGTGGCCTCAGCGTGTCATCGAGCCACCCTTTAGGACCGCCCACAAAATCCTGGACTGAAAAATGGTGAAAAACAGTTTGAACCTCTAGTTCCACATTTTAGTTATATCTAATATCTTTTCACATGTTTTCAGCAACTATTTTCTAACATATTTAATGTACTTTGAAAGAAATCTCAGAATAGCTTTTAAGACTTGATGTTAAGGCTAAGGCTGTAAATCATAAATAAATTAGAGCAGCTGTGAACAGGTAGATTTACAGTCAGAGCCTCTACAACAGGTTTGATGATGATGGCAAATAAAACATTTTCAGATTTTAGAGTGTTGGTCAAACGAAACAAAACATTTGAACACGTCAGCTCGGGCTTTTGGAAATTCAGTATTTTCCTTATTTAAAAATTCATCAATAATTTAATACTTTTAAACCCTGCTGTCTGTTTCTGAGTCTAACCAGTGTCGTGTCGATTCTCTGACCTTTAAGTCACATTTGTTCTGTCAGCTTTTAGAAATAATTTGTGTCTAATTATGAAATGATAGTGGTGATATCATGATTATAATACAGCTGTGTATAATAAACACCCTGTAAGTGTTTCTATATAAGAACAGCAGAGATTTTAAAAAATCGACTTTGTAAGAGCTGCAGTGACGTCTCTCTGTCCTGTGTGTCTTGTTTCAGTCGGATCCTGGCAGAATAAATGTACAATTATAGGTTCAGACCATCTTTTATTGAGGAAGCAGCGATCATTCAGGAGCCTTCAGACACGTGGAACTATGTTCAGCCTCAACTTTCAACTTTATTACCCCAAAGGGGAAATTTTATATATATATATATACAGTATAGCTATTATATATAATATATAACATATGATATATGATATAAGCATCTGCTGGCTCACAACACGCTGACAGATGTTTGACATAGTTCAGAACACAGTTGCTTTATTAAAGTCTAAATCTGTACTAATAGTGCTGATTGGTTCATAGCTCAGAACATTATTAGTCCAATAAGTTTGAAATGATCTTTTCAATACTATATATATAGATATATATTGTTTTCTGAATTTATATTTGAAGTTTGCACAAGCATGAAACATTTTACTTAGATCTGTTTATTACATTTCAAATCACTACCAAACAAATGTACCACACCTCAGTTATTTTCTCAATGTAGCTGCTCTTCTATGAACGGATGAAGGTTAAGGTTCGTGAGTAAACGTGTGTGTGTGTGTGTGTGTGTGTGTGTGTGTGTGTGTGTGTGTGTGTGTGTGTGTGTGTGTACACATGTAGACAGAATTGGGGGAGGGGTGACTTGTGGGTTAAAGAGCTTTTGGATTAGTATGTTAGGCTTTGTACTGCAAATACCCTCTTGCTGTTGCTCTCTTTATTGCTCTCTCACACCACACACACACACACACACACACACACACACGTACGCACACACACATTATGTTACTCTCTCTCTGCTGTTTTTCATTCTGTCTCTCACTCCTGCCTTATCTGGTGTTGAACGTGTGCGGGGTACAAAATAGACTCTGTGTGTGTGAGTGTGTGCGTGCGTGCGTGTGATGAGATGATAGCTGATATTTGAATTATGCTGAGGCAGCAGCACCTCTATCAAAGTAACTCACGTGTGCACGTACACACACACACACACACACACACACACACACACACACACACACAGTAAATGTATACATGTCTACAACCACTGGGCAAGAATGAAGCAGCCCAGCCACACTTTTCTAAATCGTCGTAAACAGCTCTAGCAAACACACACACACACACACACACACACACACACACACACACACACACACACACACACACACACACACACACACAAATACATACAGTACAGTAGCACTGTGCATAAATTTGCATGTTCCACTTGTGCTACTGGAAAGCTTGTTTCCTGGCTTAGTGATATCTGCTTCTGTCAAGGGAGTCCAATTCAGGGCTCTTCAATTTATTTTATGTATGCACCCGGGGAGATGCACACCATCTGGGAAAAGCTATGAGTCATCTGTCTACGCTTACTTAAAATAGTTAGGACTTATTATTTTCAGTTTTATTGTTTCTCAAATAGGGAATTTATAACGTATCGGTTTATTTTAACAGTTGAAATAAATAATACAGCAATCCGGGTGAGAGGATTGTATTTTACTGTACGTTCTTTCTGTTTTTTTTTTTTTTTTTACTGTTTTGACAGACAGAGGAGCATAATCAGCACCTCATTTATAGTTTCTTATTTCACTGGAAGCTTTTTTCTGAGCTTTCGTCATTGCAGAAAGAAGTGATTCACTGTAAAGTACAGTGAAAAGTGTCTCCTTACAGCAAAAGGGTTGAGGATTGGTTTGTTGATCCGTCACACAGCAGACATGAATAGATTTTTTTAAAAGGCTTACATGAATGATGTGTTTTCCTGTTCCCTTCAAGCCTCAAAATTAGATTTTTTTCCTTCATATTTTTGTGTTGCTCTTTTAAGCGTGTCCTCTCCTGTGAAGTCTCTTCCCTCTAAGTAATAAGACGCTTCCCTCTCTCCCTCTCTCTCTCTTTCTCTCTCTCTCTGTCACTCTGTCCAGATGAAAAAGAGAAAGCCAAGATCAACTCAGAGGAGCTGCAGATCAAAAAAGTGAAAAAGAAAAAGAAGAAGAAACACAAAGAGGGGGAGAAGCACAAACGAGTGAAGATGTACCACCGCTCCTGCCAAACCTCGTGTGCCGGCCTCCTTCTCATTCCTCCATCCTCTCCAACCACTACCACTTCTCCTCCATCCTCCAACTCCCCTCTGTCTCCATTTAAGTCCCCACTACCCGTTTACCCTCCACCTAACAACAAAACCGCACACCTCCTGCCTTCCTCCCCGCCCCTTGCCTCCAAACCTCTCATAAACTCCTCTCTCAACAACTCTCCGTCGTCCTCCATCAAGACGCCTCAACCCTTCCCGACCAAACACCAGCCGCAGTGCACATATCCTGGTACGGCAGGTCTGGAGTTTGCCCAGTACATCCACATAGAGGAGCAGCCTAACGGAGGGGCCCTGGTGGCCCACGCCTACACATCCCAGCTCTCCTCTCTCTCCATGGGCCAGAGGCAGAGATTCGCCCAGGAGTTTGTCACCCTCGCTTTCAGTGAGGACTCATCCCAGGTGCGGCGTAGATATTGGTATTGATATCAGATTGATCCACAGATGTTGGCTGATATTTAAATGTATTTAAATTACACCACTGAACATGTTTTTCAGGCAGCTCACTACGTCATGGGAATTGTCCACGGAGAAGCAAGCTACCTGCCCGACTTCTTGGACTACTTCTCGACCAAGTTCCCCTCAGCTCCAGTCAAAATGGAAATACTGGGAAAGAAGGACATAGAAACCACCACTATGGCTAATTTCTACTCTCAGGTCAGTCACACACGCATCACTCTTCAGCTGTCTCTATCAAAATAAAGCTGTAGGTACAAAGAACACGAAGCAAATGGTGAGCTCAAGTTCAAGTTAGCAAGGGCCAAGTACCTCCAAGCCTCTTATTTTCTATCATCTGTGTGTATACATTTTTTTTTGGCTGAATATAGAGTATCACAACTGTCCCAGGACCTGTCGACAGTTATGTGATTCATTCAATCAACGGTTGTCTGATGTGAAAGTACCAGAAGTTTGTCGTCTTCTGACACAAGGGCCACACCGTAGGTGGAGTGCAACAGGAAAAGATGATTGCACGATATGGTTACAACCATCTACACAGCGTTTTTTTTTTTGTTGTCGTTTTCAAACTTTCACACATGCAACAGGTTCACTACACACACGGCTGTTTCTGGTCAAAATGTGTCATGCTGCCGACTCTGGTATAGAGCAGGGAAAAGGTTTTGGCTCGAGACTCCGTAGCTCTGCATCTGTTTGTTACGTTTCTGAATGGTTTGACAGGAGCAACGTTCAAGAAAAATATCAGATGAGGGTGTGCCACAACACACAGTGCATAGAGACTTGACTGGAGGTTCAAGTTCAGCATGGACCAAAAATATGGATGGTGGAGAGGTATTGCCAGTTCACCTCCTGGGCATTGCTGAGGAGCAAGGCACTGAACCTCCCTAACTGCTCGCAGGGCGCTCCTCAGGGGGACTGCCCATCACTCCACCATCTCTCTCCACATAGCATGTCTATGAGCCCTTGTACTGCATAGCAGAGAGTGAGAATATGTGTGTAAAGAGAAACAGATACAGATATACCTCACCTTGTTATCCTCGAAAACACAGATTCACAAAGAAGAAAGGCTGATAATAATAGAGGATAAGAAACACAGGAGATTTAGATATAGTACAAGGTGGGAGAGGATGAAGGGATGCTGGGGGAAGGCGAGAAATCAATTGAAGGAAAAGGACCCAGATGACTACTGTGTGCGGCTGAAGAAGTTGCATTGTTGAGATTTTTAACCATCTGGTTGAAGCATCTGCCTCCATCTGTCCAGCATTAAACAGCTTTTGGCATGTCTGATTTCTCTGAGTAAATGACAACATTAACGACGACGAGTTGGGCACGCTGCACAGGTGGGCGCGGATCTCAAGAGAGGAAGTCAACAACGTATTTAGAGAGCGACAGCAAAAGGTGAAAGGTACGGGGCATGACCGAAGATGAGAAGAGAATAGGACACAAGTAACAAAAGGTAGCAGGAAGTGTGAGGTGACCGCTCGAAAAAAAAGGCGTTTATCTTTTCTTTTGAAAAAAGCAGAAGCTGTAGTCGGACACAACCTTTTTGGGGCTAACTGGAAAAACAAGAAGTGTGTGTGTTGCTGGTTGTGTCTGGATTGTCTACTCAGAGCACAGCGACACAGCCAGACCTCTTCATTTACAGTTTCTCCCATGTCTATAGTTCAGTAATGAAAAGCCTTTTGTTGCCTCAAACCTCCTGAGTGGCTTTGTATAGAGATACTGCCTGATCTTTTTCAAAGTGAGTGCAGACAGCACCAGCTACCAAACTGTGTGAATGTGAGTGTGTGTGTGTGTAGAGCAGTTTATGCTCTGTATCGCTCTCCTTCCGGCTATTTTTTATCGTTATGAAATATTCATAATGTTATTCTGTGTTTTTGTTTCTGTTTTGGCCAGTCCTGCTTCAACAAACACATCCTTGATCTCCGCGTCTTTCTGAATAAATTCAATCCAGATAGGGAATTAATTAAACATCTAAACTATCCGTTGTCTAAATCGAGTTTTTTTCCCCTGCAAACCTGTGTCCCGAACTGTCCCTTTAAGAGTAGTGTTCCTTGCAGGGCTAACGTCATTGTCCACTGGTCTTGTTAATTTTTCCCCCTCCCTCCTAGCTCTCAGCAGTGACCTTGGGAAGTAGACATACAGTCTGCACAGACACAGATGTGAGCATGCACACTGTGCACACTATATATATACACACACAGCACAGGTGTACACACACAGATTAATGATTTCTCTTTACACGTTTTTTTCTGCGCCTTTCTTTCTCTTCATCTCCTGTTTTTTTTTTTTGTGTCTCCCTCCCTCTGTGTTAGTCTCTCTCTTTCATCCCTCCACTCTGCTTCTGGCTCTGTTGTTTGGTTCTAGCTGAAAACGACTGGACGGATGTGTGAAGGGGGAAAAAACAACAAGAAATTTGAAACGGCTTGCAAAGTTGTGTGCGTGTCAATTTTGCTTAGCTTCTTCTCAGTATTGCTTTTCTCATGTGGGCTGCTGGATAATCACTCAACTCTCCATGTCTGCATATATTGTAATCGCTAACAACCTGTGTGTGTGTGTGTGTGTGCATGTGTGTGTGCGTGTGCGTGTGTGTGACGTGATGTTCAGAATCTGACTGCAGGTGTCAAAGTTGCTTTGCTGCTGCATGTGCGCAGTTTGTATTCAGCACCTGACTGAAGGCATTTTCAGTGGTGCTAAGGATTATGGAAGATTACAGCACTCCATTTTCTCAGGGCAAGTACAGCCTGACAGTCAATACATGAGGTGCTTCAACGCCGAGGTAATTTAGTTTTTTTCTGTCGAGTCATTGAGTGTAATAATATCAGAAGATTAATACAAAGCAAAAGAACAGACTGCTGCCGTTTAATGATATGTTAATCTGAGCTCATGTCTCTGAGCTCACAACAAAGGGCATAACAGACTAATTAAAAAACTTATATATGGAGATGTATGTTATATTATATACAAAGAATTCTGTTGTAATTTTAATCATAACTTTTATAACTTTAGTATATAATCTAACAAACTATTAGATGATATAATCTAACAGGATTTGGCGCACCCTGGCATTGCCTGCAGTGGACATATTAACCTACGACACCAGCAGTTCTCATTTACATTTATTTATTAGAAGTCTTTTTATCCTGCTCAGCTGAAAGAAAATGTGTTTTACCGGAATAAAAAATAAGAAAAGCAGTTTTCACAAAACAAATTTCCACCTACAACAAAGCTCTATCTAATAAAATCTTGAAAAACCTTCATGCATCCAATGAATTCTTGTATAAAACATTTATTTTAACACCTGTGTATTATGTAAGATGATGACACTGTAGCATAACATAAAATATTTGCTTTAATTTGGGTCTGGAGTATTAATAAACAAGAAAATGTGGATTTTGTTGAGTTATAAATAAAAAAATATTTAAAAGTTAAGCTCCAAATGAACAAATGGAAGAACGAACACCAGCTACCATGGTGGTTTTATTAAGCGTGGCCATGTTAGGATATCATAAGAAAGACTAACGCTAGCTCTTGTGGGAAATCCCCACAAACCTTCAGAACTCTCCATTTGACAAAAACACAAGTTTCATTTGTATATCAGTTGACAGTTCAGTTTCGGGTTAAACATCAACACATCCACTTTTATCTTCTCTGACTCCATCTCCGGCCTTCACCACCGTAGGCGTTCTGCTCCTACATGTTTCGTATACTCTAACCTGGAGGCAGCACTGTAGCACGCGGCCTCGAAACCAGTCTCCAACACAGTGTTTACAAAACAAGCCTAGACTTTGACGTTGCATCCTGGCGTCCCCACTGCAGCATTAAAAAAAAAGCGTGCTTAAGCTTTGACACAGTCCCGGTGTCAACATGGACTTAAATGGAGAGGGAAAGCAACCGTTACATTATATTAATTCAAAGCGTGTTTGTGTATTCACATGCCTGCGTTGTGTGGGTAAGCCGAGGGAGAGATTATGTAAGAAAAGTTTTGAATAGCGATTGTGTGTGAGGCATCAACCAGTAGCCAGAAGCTCTGTTGTGACGCAAGCACAGTAATAGACTAATAGACTTAGTACCCCGGAGACTGTCTGGACATAATGATTTGGAAAGCGTGACACAGAGAGCTGAGAAAGAGAAGGAGATAGGCTTACAGAGGTCAGGGCGAGGTCAGATGGAGTAGTGAGACAGCGCCATGACATGAACTCAGCCAGAGAGAGTGAAGGATGTGTTGAGGTGAAGAGGGAAAGTTGTTATAGAATTAACAAGTGGTCACAGCGGCCGGGCCAGAGACGGAAAAGAGACCAGGAAGAGAGAGCTGTTTGATCTAATAGACTTCCCACCGGGGACGTGGGTATTATGAGGGAAAGAGGCAGAGGAGGAGATGGAGAGGCTTACGGAGACAAGAGAAAAATAGATCATCTGAGTGAAACGGCAAGAGTAAAGTAGAGAGGGAGTGAGATGATGTGTGAGACTTCAAGATCTTCAAGAACACTGCTTTTAGTTGAAGACAGTGACGGCGGCGGAGAAATGACAGTGATGATAATTATATATAATAATGTCGGCTTCTTTAATCTTGCGAATTTGTGGACCTGGAGTACCAAATAAGATTCAGTACTGTAAATGAAAGATAGAGAAGATTGAGAAAAGAAAATGCGTCCCAAATTTTTATTGTTCGAGTATTTATGTTGTTGTGCAGCTGTTTCTTGCTTTTTAAATGAAGCTTATTATCAGGCTTAGCAATAAAACAAACAAGTAAACATGATGTTGGTAATCTCTACCCATTGAGTGCGTGTTTACGCGCACGTACACGGAGGTGAAGAAGGACCAGAGCATCTTGAACAGCACCACTCGGAGGAAGTTTGTGACATTTCCTGTTTCCTTCTGTTTGCCTTCACTTATTATAGACAAGCTGTGCTAGTGTGTGTGTCTGCTGGTGTGTGTTTGAGTGTGTGCGTAAATCACTGGCTGTTAAATTTATCTGTTTATTCAAGGCACAGGAAGTGTTTCCTAATACTGGGACTGTCCTCTTTGTTGGGGTTATTCTGCTGTTAAATTATGCATACACACTCGGATACGAACAGAAAATAGACACACAATTACAAGTATGCAGGAAGATAAATGCACACACACACACACATACACATGCTGGCTTTGTGCACACATGTCATGCTTACAAGGATTTGTGTGCTTCCACAAACACACTTTCCTCTCAGTATGTAGGTCATTGACTCAGTGAGACTATTTAAAGTTGTGATGTGTTTACGCGTGCGAGTATTTCAAGCTATTAGTCATCATCGTCTTATAAGGATATCACACAGCGTCGCGGCACAGATGCAGTGAAATGAAGTGAGCAAACAAACACACGTGACTTGGCCCATCAACGCATGATAAACTGATTTATTTAGTTAATTTGTCGTAGATAGAAAGTAAAGTCCAAAAGGCATGTAATTAGACCAATTTGCAAGTGAGCATCTAGTGGCTCAGGAGCTTAGTCTTTTTAATTTTTCTTTTTCATAACAAAGACACACAATAACACACTGAGTGACAGGAAATTAATCAACAACAATTCTGTTAATCAGTCTTTCAAGTCGTTTATCAAAGATAAATGTCCTACAAGCTTCTGAAATATGCAGATGTGATGCTTTTCTCTGTTTTTTAAAATTCACTTTAGATGAAATATCTTTGGTTTGTTCAAACAAAACAGATCTTAAGATGTCACTTTGGGCTATGGCACTTTTTTGTGAAGAAAAAAAAACAGATCATAAATTAGATCAGACTCATTGATAATTAACATATTAATACTTGTCAAATTCATTATTATGTTTGAGATAGAACAATAAATAATATTTATTTACTATTAACTCCCAAATATTGATCTATATCAGCTTTAAAAATCCAGTGTCAGTCAGGTTATAGTTTCAACAAATATTATTATTGTTTGCTAAACATTTCACTGGCTAAAGCTCATTATGAAGACCATGTCTGCCTGATTAGCCGTGTCACTCAATACTGTCTGTTGTGATGAGTCGTCACTTTTAGAGTCCCATAATCCCAGTTTTATGGTCAGTTATCACTAATAGATCATTTTGAAATAGTGGGTAAACACAGGTGTCACCAGTGATGCTAATTAAGGTCTGGTTCCATTCAGGTCAAACAGAGTCGGGGTGCTGCTGAGCTGCATGTTGCTTCACTGGAACGTCTCCGCTGCGCTAAAAGGAACGGAGCCATAATTAGCATCACTGGAAACACCTGTGTTGACCCGACTCTTTCATGTCAAAATGGCCGCTGTGAAAAAAGGTCTATTATCCAGCCTGCATAAATAACCCGGGCGAACATGTCCTCACTAAAAGAAACACACACACACACACACACCTGAGAGCCGTTGTGATCTACAGATCTTGTACGTTGGCCTCTGAGCAGCTGTTCCTGGGATTTAGTGCCTTGCTCAAGGACACACCCGGGAGCTGCCGAGCACATTCCCCTTCGGTCTTTTTCCAATGCGTTGTTCTCATCTTCATTACTTTACCTCCCTCCACCTCCCATCCTCTCTAACCTGCCCTCAGCTCTCCTCCTCCCTCCGTCCCTCCGCCTCCGTCCTTTTTTTTTTTTGTCTCTTTAACATCTTTGCCTTTTTAATCTCATCTGGTGTCTCCTTCCCTATTGTCCCCTCTTCTCCTTCACCACTTTGTTCCTTTTGTCCTTACTCTCTCTTTTACCTTCCAAATCATGTTATCCTCATTTTCACCCGCTTACTCTCGTCTCACCTCACTCCCCTTTGAGTTATTTCCATCCTCCCCTCCGTTTTCCCTCTCTTTCTCTCCTCTTCCCCTCCTGCATTTGTTTTTTTTCCCCTCTTTCACAGCTTGTCTTCCTAAACTTCCTCTCACCACTTCTCTCCATCTGTCTTTGTTCTCCTCATTCTTTTTCTCCCGTGAATCCTCGCTCTCTCCTCCTTCTCCTCCGTCTCTCTTCCCTCGCTCGCTCTCTTTATCTCTGCCTTGTTGTCAAGTGGTGACTCACTAGAGGCGAGCAGCCAAGGATCTGGCCAACACACACACACACACACACACACACACACACACACATCCTGATCAGCCAGGAGTACAGCATGCAGGCCACATGCTGCACGTACTGCACACACAAAGACACTGTTGAGAGCCAAGGGTATGGGACACGGGTTAGACACACACACACACACTATGCTCTGTCAGCCAAGTGAAGAGCAGCAAACAGTCTGTTGAGTAACACCGGTGGAGCAGAAACATCAAGTGAAACCTCCAATACACACACACACACACACACACACACACACACACACACAGACACTGTCTATTTTGACACCCAGTAGTGATTAACAGCTTCCATGTCAGTGTCTAGTTTCATGTTCCTCTGCCCCCCCTGTTGTCTTGCAGTCAAACAATATTAACTGTTAGAAACATCTCTACATTACACCGCAACCTGTTAGCATGTTAGTTATGCTTCTTATTTTTCGTTTGTTTGTAGTGAATCTAGGAAGAAACTGTTCCCTCAATTCCCTCAATAATACCTCCATATATATTTAAAAAGACATAAAAAGGAAGAACTGTCCCTCTGTTGTAATTTCATCAGAGTAGATCTCACACATGGCCACATAGAACAATGGTTCCCAAACAAGTGGCAACCTCCGTGGCTATGAATAAAACAATCTCCAGTGGTCACAAGCAGACATTGTTTTATTTTAACGTATCACAGGCAAATAGGGTTGGGAATCACCGTCCTAAAAGACAAAGAATATTAAGCGTATTTGTTAATATTCAGGATGACCTTAGAAGGGGAAATTAAACCAGGACATGCCACAACTACAGGGGAATTTAGGCTCCATAACGACAATAGAAACGCTGTGTAATGTTATGTCTTGCCCTGTAGTGGTTGTTGTTAGCCTCTATTATTATCTGAGCTTAAGCAAAGGGAGTTGAACTGTGCACAAAGTTTACTAGGGTTAGAGGTTAGAGGAGAAACCTGAATTGAAATGTATACTCTCTTTTGTGAGGCTCTCTTTAAAGAACATTTAAATACTGAGGATGTAATAAAATGTTTGTTGCTGTGTTTTTATTCGCCCGCACCTCTTTCATATGAATAAAACTAGATTTCGCCCCAGACTTGCCCGCTGTTGTGTTAAAATGACATTATAATAACGTTGCGTTTCTCCTGTGCTCGCTGCAGGTGAAGAAAACGTACAGCAATGGTACATACAGAGCCGGAGCAATGAGACAGATCAGCTTGGTGGGAGCCGTGGATGAGGAGGTCGGGGATTATTTCCCAGAATTCCTCGGCATGCTGGAGGAGTCAACCTTCCTGAAGGTGAGTAAGGACGGGATGAATATGGCAGCAATGCTAATCAGTAGCAGAACCGGCAGCTGGATGGTGAAGGGGAAAGTGACAGAGGTGTAGATGATCTCAGAAATATATATTTAAAAAACCCCAAAATAGATTAATTTGAAAACATATTATATTATCAAAATAGTTCGAATTGAAATAAACTATTAGGTGCACTAAAATGTAACCGCGAGATAGTAAACCAAGGTAAAATTAACAGGAAATATTAGGAAGGGAAGTGCAGATCAGGAGTCTCTCTTTTCAACCAAATTAGCTCTGGTTTTTGAAATGTAATATAAATAATCTTCTTATTAGGAATAAACCTTCTGTGTGAACTGAACACAGCTGAATAAAGTCGGCCTATGCTGCTGTGTTTTTAACGGTGATACTTTGAGAGCCAGATATTTTCTGAGGTGGTTTGCAGATTAAAAAGTAAAAACAACAAACTGTTAAAGCTTTAGTAGGAACCTTCAGGAAACTTGTCGCACTTGAACTTAAATGATATTTTTGTCATTTGTCAACAAATCCTGTGAGGAGCTATTTTCAGCACAGGATTTTCACCCATTCTGTGGTCTAGTGAAGACAGGAGGTATATGTGGGATTAACTCAAAATAAATGACAGTAATCACGTTCGTGGTAATGGAGAAACGAGTCAGCCAGTTCAATTGTTTGTGTTTTTAATGGAGCAACAATGGAGCTGAGAAATAAGCTTCATAATTAGCCTTTGGATACACAGACAATACTTTTCATTTGTTTACAATAAGAAAAATATATAATATTATACACAAGACTTACTCAATTTGTACTTCAGTGAAAACGTGTTTTGGGCAGCTGTAATTTTTTGAGAAAAGAAAATGGCAAAAGGTTAGTTTATTTATTATTATGTTAATGTCCCTCATTTGTCTGGCAAGTTAATATTTTCTCTTCCATCTCCGCAGTACTTTCGGCTTCAAAGTTAAACATACGTTTCCTCTCCTCACAAAATTCAGCTTCATTGTGTGTTGTATATTTGATTCAAAGAGTCTAAACAAAACTCAGCCAGGCTTCCTCTGATTGTTACAGTAACATCTCTCTCTGTGTCCGAGGATTAGTCTGGAGGCTCAGTTGGCTGACACTGTGCACACACAGCACTCTCTCCCTGAAATATAAAGCAGGCTTTGGTTACTCCAGGCACAATTTATTTGCTCGTTCCTCATAAATATTTATTCTTAATGTCCGGTAATGCAGCTATAAACGACCAAATATTTTTGATTGCATTCACACAGCTGATTTTAGAAATGCCACAAACTGAACAGATGGAGAGATACCGCGAGACACAAACATCAACAGCACACCTAATACTCTCAGTGGTGGCTGGCAAAGAGAAGGCGTTAAGTGGTGTTTCAGAGTGATTAGTTGCAGCTTCTCTTTCTCTTTTTCTTCTCTTTTTAAAAAAGAAACAGACCACCACAACACCGTGTTTACTGCTGTCCCTGAAATGTTTGCTATTCTGTGTTGACACTTCTCAAATCCGCTGCATGCCAGCGCGGAGGAGTGCCGCCATATGTCGAATATCAAAAGACGTACATCCTCTGGTGCTTCCTATCTGTCGAGGGCTCTGATTGTGCAACTTCCAAAGCATTTCAGGGAACCAGTGTCAAGTTTTGCTACCGCAAGATCATAAAATACTTGATGAATCGGTTAATAACACGCTGCTTTGATTCTTTTCCCTCATGGTCTCTCTTTTGTCTGTCTGTCTGTCTGTCTGCAGCGGACTCTCCCATGGGGAACGTTCTCCAGCCTGAGGCTGATGAATCCCACAGAGAGCGACGACGGTCCTATAATGTGGGTCAGACCAGGAGAACAGATGATACCTGTAGCTGATATACCAAAGTCACCTTTTAAAAGAAAGCGGTGAGTCCAGCAGCAAACAGTACACAAATACATAAATAGACACATGCACACACACACACACACACACACACATAAACATAAACATAAACATACATACACACATAAATGACTGCAGCCAATATTTTCGATCCTCTTGCACTGCAGTGAGACAGAGACAGAATTAGCAGGGATTTTTGTCTCTGTGAATGTTGTTTGTACTGGCTACAAGTCTCAGCGGTGTGTGTGTGTGTGTGTGTGTGTGTGTGTGTGTGTACCTTATTGAGCCAGCTGTACAGCCCACAAAGAGTGATTATGGAAAAACAGCACCATAACACACTCAACACATTTGAAGCGGCCGCCGCAACGGCAGCACGACGCTTTGTTGTAGCTGAGAAGTGCCGGATGAAGCAATTACACCCTCTCTGTTTGTCTCTGTCACAGTGTCATTGTTGCTTACACATAAGCTCTCTCTCTCTCTCACACACAAACATGATTTTTGTGATAGAGCCCATGTGTGTAGAGAGAGTGTGTGTGTGTGTGTGTGCGTTGTTTTGTGTGGTATGTGGCTCACCACTCAGATGAGATCATCGTTATGTTAATAGAGTCGACATCAGACGCTACTTCACATGGCAACCGGCCAAGCACGGGACAACGCACACACCGCACACATTCCCTCCATGCAGCAGTTATTCCTCTCTTGTCTCTGTTGATCGGTTGGTGTGATGTTAGAGCTGAAGCGATAAGTCAATGACAGAAAAAACAGTTTTGCTCATCAAGTAATCGCCATTTTTTTTAATGCATAAAAAACAAATATTTGCTGGTTATATCATTGACTGAATATCTTTGGGGTGCTGAAACAATTTTATAACCCAACAGATTAATACAAATAAACACTAGTCGCAGCTGTGTTTGATTATAGCCTCCAAATTCAACCAAACAAATCTGCGTTCACTCAGATTTTTCTAGTTGAATAAAAGGGCACAATAATGGAAGTAATAGTCACTTTATTATTATTCATCCCGCCTGTCTACAGCCTGTAAATCATACGTGCATACACATGTCATGCATCAGTTGGCGTTGGAGGGTGTCTGGACGTTGTTTGAAAGGCTTTCAGGAAAGCGTGTAAACGTTTGCGTGCTGTCAGAAACACTCGTGTGACAGCTGGGGCTGAAAGAATCTTGTTTTTATACAGACACAGATGGATGGATAGATGGAGACGGAGAGGTGGTTAAACAATTCCCCTCTCTTCTTTCATTCTTGTCCCGTCTCATCCCGTCACTTGATGAGAAATTACCCCGAGACGCGAATACAAAGTGACATCCACACAGCAAGGTGCGCTTTTCTCAGACGTCACCTCCTTTTGGCTCTCAGATCTCTTCTCAGTTTCTCATTTACCTCCTCCTTCAAACTTCCTTTTCTTTCCTCCACTCATGCCTCATTCCTCTGCCCTTGTCCTCCTGCTGCCTCGTAATACCTTCCCCCGTCTTTCTTTCCTGATTTCTCTTCCGATGTGTCTTTTGCTTCCTCCTCTTGACCTCTCTCTGCTGCTTTAAGTTGATTTATGGCAGCGTTGCTGTGCTGTTGTTTTCAGGAACTCTGAAAGTGTGTTTTAAAGAAAGTAAATATGCCATGGCAGTGCAAGTGTTTTTGTTTATGTCTGTCTGTGTGTATAAAGAAAAAGACATAAAAACAGTGTGACAGACACAGAGGAGGACATGTTGTTATCTGCAGTGAGACCGTATAACGTGTTGAAGGAAGGATGGCTGCTTGCGTACTCAGCTACTTTTTCTTGGCGCTTTCAGTGAAAAGGTCAAGCTGTTATGCATTTCTGACAGCACCGAAGACTCAAAGTCTGAGAATTCAGCTTGATTATAGTGGTCAGACGTTGAAAATAAACCAAAATATTTCAGCTTTTAGTCAAAGAGAGCCAGAGATTTACAATAATTGCATAGTAACAGCAGCAGCCTTGGCCAGCAGCAGTCACAAACAGGACGCGGGCCTGACGCAGAACACGCTGTTCCTGTTTAGATACAAACTGCATGACGGATGACATCGGGAGCCGCATGGCTGTCAGCCTGCTCAGTCTCAAGTAGAACAGAAACGATCAGTCGATTAATCAATCGACAGATGATTACTATGCCGCTGTTTCACGATCACTTAATAATTGGAGTCTCTTTTAAAGGACCAGCGTGTAAGTATTTAAATATATCCAATATAAATAAATTCATTCACCAACATTCGAATAGCATCAAAAAACTATGAGATCACTGGAATTGAACTTAAAACAAGTTGTGCATGTTTTCGATATCAGCCTGCAGTCAACATTCATGAGTGCGAAACAGGAGTGCCCCTTTTTTCTCTGGTTCTTGAATCAGTCAACACTAAATCATCTTGGTTTTAAATAAATCTGCCTCCTGTATAAACTATCTGTAGCTGAAAAGAGTCGGCCTATGTTGCTGTATCTTAATATGATATGAGATCTGTTGGATGAAACAAGACACTTAAATCTCCCTTCAGTCAAAAATGTGTTTAGCTCTATGAGTTCAAGACTTGATGAGCTTGTTTGTGGTCGCTCATATCGCAACTAGTTTGAAAGCCAATCACGGTCCAGAATGCAACTTAGACTGTGCGATGTGGAAACTTGAAGCCCCCCCCAGTAAACATACACTACAAATTAAGACTTAATATTTTCTATTATTTGGTTAAAAAACTGTATTGGACACAAATGATTCTTCAAAGTTGAGTATTTCATGTCTTGTTTAAAGATGTCTGTCATCTTCTAAACTAAACAAATCAATTATAAATCATCAAATCAACAGAGATAATCATTGGCACACGTTTCCTGTAGATAAGTGTGCGAAACATAAATGTGATGTACAACCTCTTCAGGAGTGTGCGCTGCAGCTTTAAGATGTACATTAACAGTGTTCGTCGTCAGAGATCGTGGTTCCCTCTCCCTCCTTTTTATTACTGCCTTGTCCTTCTCCTCCCGCCTCTCTCCTCCTGTTACCCTCCTTTATCTCCTCTCTCTTTTTCCACACCACTCCTCGATCTCCCACTCATCTCCTCCCTCCCACTTTATTTGCCCATAAATGCACAGGAATCCGTCCTGACTTGGTGCAGTACACACACACGAGCACGCCGCATACTGACATAGTACACGGTGTAAGAAGAGCCGGAGCTCAGTTAGAGACGGTAGACTTTCACTCTGGATGTGCACATTCAGCACTCCTCCTCCCTTTACACCCTCTTCTTTTCAGTGTTTCACTTACCAGCTCTCCTGGTTTTACATTCATTACTGTCAGCCTGCAGTCAGCCCTGACACACTGTGCTCTGTGTGAGTGTGTACTATTTTACTCCGCTTCTTTCTTTCTTCTCTTCCCACCAGATCTCCTGCCTCTCTCCTCTTATCTCCAAATGAATGAATGCGCAATTAGGCGTTGAGCACCGGTAGTCGTGTTGCTTTTCTGTCTGTGTGTGTGAGACGCTCTCGAAGGAATCTCTCGCAGACCCTGTGTGTGTGTGTTTATACTCCTGTTTGAATCTGACTGCAGCTACAGTGTGAGTCACTGATCCAGTACTGAGCTGACTGCAGTACTCCTATTGTTTGGCAACATGGCTTCTTGCACACACACTGGGAGGCTGAGGGGTAAATGATCCATGTGTGCACGTATGTGTACCTACTCCATTTTTACTCTCCATTATTTTATTATTTCTTTCCACATTTCTGATTTTTCATTCTCATTTTCCTGCTACTAGAATTTTGTGTTTAGAATTTAAATAGATAGTATATTGGCCACGCAAGGAAAGTAATTTGTGGCACCGGCAAACATAGAAACACAAAATGATTTGCCTCAGAAGAAGAATATGTTTGTCTAAAGATAGAAATGTGTAATGTGTAACATGTCTAGAATACACCACAGGGATGTTTTATAATGTCCACACAATGTCCAATGTGTGTTTTCATCCTCTACATCACAACCATTGTCAGGATGCAGCTAACGATTATATTAATTATGGATTAATTTCTTTTTTATAGATTAAAAAAATTAATTAAATTAATGAATTAATTAGCTTCATCATTTAGCCAATAAAGTGTGAGAAAATGGTTTCAAAAAAACCTGTTGGTTTGTAGTTCACCTGGTAGAGCGTGCGCTCCATGTACAAAGGCTCAGTGCTTGCTGCATCGGCTCGGGGTTTGAATCCAACCTGTGGTCCTTTGCTGCATGTCATCCTCTCCCCTGAATTTCCTGTCACTATTAAAGAAAGGTTCAAAAGCCCAGAATCATCTTAAAATAGCAGTTGTATTAAAACATCTTTAGTTCTCTTCGTTACACCAACAGATCAAAACACAAAGATATTCAATTATAAAACAGCTCATTCTCACATTTAAGAAACTGAAACCAACAGTAGTCTGTCAGTTAGGATTACTGTATCACAGCTGCTTGAACAATTCTTGGATCCTTATGGACGAGTACAGACCTAAAAAAATCAATGGAACTGATGTCAGAAATTGCATCATATGGACACATGAAGGGGAAAACTTTAAGAGGGCATGGTGATCGTATCTTTGCTATATAGACCTCTGGGACACTGAAGATCTAGCATTGAATGTCTATTTGTGTTTATTTTTAGAGGATGTTAATTTATCACTGGCTTTATATATATTTTTGTACTATATGTTGGATATACTATATTTATATTTACTTATGCCAAGTTTAATTTTTATGTCATTGCTACGAAGTAGAGCTGAAACACTTTTTGTTTACATTATTTGCTGATGAATATATCAGAAGTCTTATTCTGGCTTTGAAATGTGAATAGTTGCAGATTTTCGTACTTTTCTGTGACATAAAAGTGAATATTTTTGATTTTCTGAGTTTTAATATGACAAAAACAAATACATTTGAATATGTAAACGCGGGCCCTTTTTCTGAAATTAAAAGACCGACCATTAATAATCAGCTGACTAATTCTTAAAGATAATCATCAGTTGCAGCTGTACTGAAAATGTCACCTGAATACACAAGAAGAGTGTTTTTCTTTATTTTTTATCCATACTAGTGCACTAGGTTTTCATCCTCTGCTCCTCGTGTCACACTGTGGCGCCTGGATTACATCAACGTCAACCAAGATAACAACAATTGCAGCAGATAGAGCCACCCGGTGCTTTCATTTTGCCACAGCAGACAGGAAACAAAGCAATAAACAAAGCTGGGAAGTGAGCTGCCTTTAGTAATTTTCTACTTTCTTTAGACAGCAGGGAAGCAGAGACGGGGGAGAATCATGTGGACACATCTTGTGTGATTTTTAACCTTGCGCTCTGCTGTTTGTTCATTTATCTCCTTTCGTAGCTCCACCAATGAGGTAAAGAACCTGCTGCAGTCGCTACCCAGGGCCAGCGAGCCCAGAGAGATGCTGTTTGAGGACCGGACTCGGGCCCATGCTGATCACATCGGTCAGGGCTTCGAACGTCAAACCACGGCAGCCGTGGGGGTGCTGAAGGCTGTAGGGGCAGGAGGAGAAAGGTAGGAAGCGAAGCAACATATGATACGGTGTGTTTTAGAAACAACACACACTCACCAACAGATACAGTGTAATCCTTCTTACTGTGTCCTCGCCCTCCCTCCCTCCTTCACTTGTTTTCAGCTCAGAGCCTCCTCGTGTAACCAAAGACGTCGTGTGTTTCCACGCTGGTGATTTCCCTCATGTAGTTCAGAGGCTGCAGTTGGATCTACACGAACCTCCGCTGTCTCAGGTGTTACATTACACACAAACACACACACACAACAAACACACTCATACAGGAGCTCATATATTAGATTCACCCCAGTGAAGTCATCCCTATTACGTATGGGTTGTTCACTGTTATGTCACTTTAATATAACACTTGCTGTCTAACACTGGGTAAGGTGTTGTAACCTCAAACACAAGTAGAGTTAAGATAATCTGATGTTGGATACTGCCACCTGGTGGAGAGAGGTTGAACTTTAGGAAGTTAGACAAATGGTCTGGAGCAAAGACTTTAAATATTTTAAATATAGAACATGTATTTTTGTTAAGTTTACTCCGCTCGGCGTCAGTATTATTTTACAGGGAATCCTTGATTATGTAAAAATGAACAGGAAGATCAGTTCAGCATTAAACAGTCGATACAGTCTGTTGATCAAGTGCACTGGTGAAGCAGCAGTCGTCTCACAGAAAGAAGTTTCCTGGTTCGAAGCTTGGCTGTGGCTCTCCTCAGGTACCCGTGTCCAAAGACCTGCACTTATCAGGTTAATTAGTGTCTCTATGTGCCCTGTGATGAACTGTCGACTTGTCCAGGATGTGCCCCACTTCTTGCCCAAAGTCACCTGGGATAGGCTCCAACCCCACAGTGACCCTGATGAGGATAAGTGATTACAGATAACGGATGCATTGATGGATGGATTTTAAAGCCTGTTGACTAGTTTGAGTTTGTAGGTGTTTGTTTAACTTATTCTAGAGAGTGGACGTGAGAATATCGCAGGCTATTTGAAGCTGCAAGGATGTCCAGGAGATGTAAAATATAACAGGAATTCAAATGTTGTGAGCTTCAAAATAGATCTCTGTGTCAAAAGATGGAGGTTTCATTTTGAAGTGTGCCTCCTCATTTCTTCACCCTCTGTCTTTGCAGTGTGTGCAGTGGGTGGACGATGCCAAACTAAACCAGCTGCGTCGCGAGGGCATCCGCTACGCCCGCATCCGCCTCTGCCACGATGACATCTATTTCATCCCTCGCAACGTGGTCCACCAGTTCAAGACCGTTTCGTCCGTCTGCAGCCTGGCATGGCACATCCGCTTAAAACAATACCATCAGGGAGAGGGGAAAGAGGAGGAGGAGCAGGAGGAGGAGGAGGAGGAGGTGAAGGAAGAAGAGGAAGAGGTTGAGTTAAAGGAGAAAGAGGAAGAAACAGTGCTGGAAAAAGAGGAAGAAGAGGAGAGGAGGAGAGAAAAGAAGGAAGTCAAGGAAAGGATAAAAGAGGAGGCCGAGGAGGTTGATGTGGCAGGAAACAGGACGTTGCCGGCTGTAAAAAAGGAGGAACCACATCCACCTCTCTCGTCTCAGCCTGCTCCCTCAGCGGACTCTAATGTGAGCAGTGCTAGAGACAAAGAGGAGGAGACAGCAGGAGGGAAACCCAAACAGCAGGTTTCACCACCTGCAAAGGTGAAAGCAGAACTTTCAGCACCTCCTCTGTGCAAGACTAAATCCCCTTCACCTCTCCCCCCCGCCCCCGCCTCTCATCCTCCTCACCAGGACACAAAACCCAAAGCGGTGTCATCAAAGCATCATCATCATCACCACCACCATTACCATTATTCGAACGCCAGAACAACACCTTCCAGTACAAGTTCCCCCTCTTCAGCTCCTAAATCTCCCATCTCAAAGTCTTCCTCTCCTTTGTCGCCCGCAGCTCTGCGCTCCTCTTTTGCTGCTCCCAATCCATCTCCTATCTCTTCTCTATCTTCCTCTGTCTCGACCTCCGCTACATCTTCCCTGACCAGTCCCAAACGTGCAGCTGACTCTTTCTCCACACTCCCACCACCTCCTCCTGCCGTGTCTTCAGCGTCCCAGCTGCCTTCCTCTTCTAAGTCAGACCAACCGAGAGACTCCCATCGGCTAAAGCCAGACGTCCCTTCGGATATTCTGGTGTCATGCGGGTTACCCGCCACGGACGTTCAAACACACACCTCTGCGAGCTCACAAGCCGACACACGGACACACACAGTGGCTCGAATGCCGACAGACTCGTGGACGCACCAGGACAAATGGACTCGTGTTGCAGACTCCAGGACGTCTATGGAGCCACAGACACATCCGCCGCCAGACACCGGGAGGCCAGGGATGTACATGCAGCAATACACACCCCAGCATCTCCCTCCACCTCCTCCTCCTCCTCCTCACCACCACCACCCTCACATGCTTCCGCCGTCTTTCCCACCTCTCCTGCCACACTCCCATCTTCCTCACAGGCCTCCGATCCTCCCCCCGAGTTCGCCTCTCCCCGCACAGGCCCAGACTCTGAACTCTTATCTCAGTCAGAAAGCGCCGCCGCATTCGATTCACATAAGCCAGCTTCACCTGCATCCGCCGCACCAACCGAACATCACCACGCAGTCTCAGCCGTATTACCAGCCTCCTCTAATGGGCTGCCCGTCGCAACCGAACACTCCCCACAGCAGCTCCCAGTCTCTCCCTCCTCACCTGTCTCACCATCACCAGTACATGAACCCGCACGCCAAAACCTTCTACCCCTCACAGCACCCCCACTTCCCCTCTCACCACTTCCTGCCTCCTCAGTCTTTCCTCTCTCAACCGCCCGGCTCTTACCCGCTACAACCGCAATACCAACCCTCAGCGCCACCTTTCCCTCATCCCCCGCCTCCCCCTTCCTCTTCGCCGCCTCCTCTACCACCTCCGCCTCCACCTCAGCCTTCTCCCTCTGTCCACTCCCCTTCCCCACAGCATGAGGAGGAGCATAAACAGATTTTATAGTAAGTTTTTTTTTGTACATAAGGATGCTGTTTTTAAATGACTGTAAATGTACAAGGGTTTATTTTGGTTGTGTTGTTGTAAAACGATGTAAAAAAAAAAAAAAAAGGAAATAAGGAGGAAGATGGTTTGAACACAGTAGTTTATAAAGCAGAGTCGGACTTTAGTCACCCCCAGACCTCTTGACTGGACTTGTTTAGGTTGTACTGATGCTTTGGTTGTGCTTGGGTTCAAAAACGTTGAAGAAATGATTGCGTTTATCGGTCGTATTACTTTTTCCAATTTTGTCTTTTTTTAATTCAGGCTCGAGGTTGTCTGAGAAAACTGCTGTCTGGTTCTGTTTTTATTTTATTTTTAAATGAGCATAACCTTGAAATATCAGAATATCAGAGGTAGGAAGGAGAAAAAAAAGGGTTCTGCAGACTTTGTGTCAGATATTTATATAAAAAAAGGTCAGGACGACGACCTTTTTGTGAAACTTGCAGCTAATGCTTCCATTTTGTGGCTTTTTTTTCTAGTGTATTCTTTGTGCCCAGGACTGTTTATGTAAAAAATGATGGGTCAAACCTCGATATTATACAATACTTTAATGTATTGACGTAATATTGCTACATTTTCTTTATCATATCGTATTGATACATCTTAATTAATACAGTCTATTGCAGTACTATTCCCTAATATTGTATTTTGAGCAATACTGCTCTGCAATAATCTGCTGAATTTAAATGCAAATGCATTTTCCATCATGGCATGGTGACAAAAAGTCCGTATTTTTATTCTGATTCAAAGTTACTGATAAAAAGCCAGTAACGTCCTGTTGACTCCTGTTCACTGAGACGTAATTAACAGGCATCTGAAGTGATTTTTCTAACGAGTTCCAGTGTTCAAGAATAATATGAGTGCAGTTTTTAGTGCCACTAGACAAAAGAAACCCCTGTGTCATAATCAGTAATAGTACAACGATTAGAATAAAAAGTAAAGAGTCACAATTTAAAGGAGTGCTTTGGCATTTTGGGAAATGAGTCATAACATATTATTATATCTGAAGTGTAAACATAAAGCTGGATCTGGATCTAACCTAAGCTAACCCACTGCTGCGGCCGGCTTCGTGTCAGAATGGTAAAACACTTATCCCAAAATGTCGGACTACTCCTTTAAAGCATCACGATTATCTTGTACCTGTAGCCCTCAACGTCTGTGGCGGAGCTCTTAGTGTAATTTCGCTGCGTTGGATGTGCACCAGTGTCCTAATTTTGGAAACCGAGCACTTGCTGGTCAGCCAAGGACGAATTCGACCCAGCCAAGGCTGCTGCTGCACAGACGGGCCTTCAGAGTCTCAGGAAAACAAAACACAAATATTTTAGTCTCCGAAAAAAAACAAAATATTTGTTACCTTTTAGGCTTTATGGTACTTGTTCAGGGTCATTGAATTAACATTATATTAGTACCTATGCAGCTACATTAAGAGCTCGCCATGAGTTAACTTTAGATCTCACAGCATCTGGATACGAACAGATCGAGCAGAGCAATATCAAGACTTTCCAAACGTGACTCATTACAGCACTTTGAAACATGGAGATATCAAGCAGCTAATGTTATAGAAGATACTTCATGAACGGCAGATTATCTCAGATTACCAACAATGTCAGGTTCTTCCAAGGTGATTAAACATTCAGGCCTGAGCACTTCTTTTTATTTGTATTCTTTACAGTTAGTGCTCAAAGACAAACAGAAGGTACACTGTTGAGAGTTCATTCCCAAAGCACTATTTATCTTTTTACCTGAAGTCCAGTTTCTCTACAGTGTGGAGCATCCTTGTCTGTTAAAATGTTTTATTTATCAACCAGGGACTGGAGTGACCTCTTGTGTTTTTAAAAAGTACAATAAATTATTAACAATGAAGAGTATATGTTTCTCCAAATGGCGAATTATCTGATTTCAGAGTCAAACTCTTTCTGCCTCAGAGCTCGTCCCACACCTGTGGGACTTTGATGTTGAGAAAATTGATGTCTTGATTTTTAACGTCAAATATTTGGAGTACAGCCCACTTGCTAATGTAGCCCACAACGTTTCCCCAGTGCCTGTCCTTAACTGTGAACTACTAAATGGTCCAGAGCCATCCAGAGAATGAGTTCTGTCCTTTTTCACGGGAGTTTTTAGGAGTTACATTTTAAATTTTTACTGAAAATGAAAATGCCTTAAATTGGTATATAAAAGCCGCTGTAAACTCCAAATATCCGCGGCGCAAGTTGGGATGAGCCAAACTTCAGCAGCTCAGCGGATCCCCAAAAAGCAGGCTTGTGTTTTTTTTTTTTTTTTATGATTAGTCTCACCGACGGGCTGGAAAATCTTTAAAAACATTAAAACATAAAACTCTCTTCAGGACTTTATTTCAGAGACAGAACTCTTCACTTTGTGGCTTTGGGGAGAGCAAGGTGATAATGAAGCACTTGATGCCAGTTACAAGGCGCTCTGCAGCTCTTTTTATGCTTTTGGTTTCAGATGTTACACACGAAAAAAAAACCCTGACAGGAACTTATATATATTTTTTGTACAAATGTGACAAAATTATGGTTGAAAACAAAACAAGTCTTCAGGGGCTAGTGTTGTTTTCACAGAGTTTATTTATCTCAAGGTTTTCGGTTTGTTTGTTTTCTATTTTGTTTCTGTGATTTTTAACTGTCAGCACTGTAGTGTACATAAGAAGTTTTGTAAAGAGGAAAAAAAACTTGTAGTGTGGTTTCTACTTTAAATATGAGCCTAGCTAATAAAAGGTTCAATGTATGGAAAATGTTGATGTTTCCTGTTGTGGTGGTCTGTCTTCTAAAAGATTTTGGGAAAACATTTGTAGTCAAATAGGGAAAGAAAATATCTGAGGTTTAAAGATGCTCTGTGGAGTTTTTGACCACTAGTAGCACTGTGGAGCAAATTTTTTTTAACAAGCAGGGCCCTGTTTAGTCTGTCCGTGGGCGGCTGTGGCGCAGGAGGTAGTGCCAAAAACTGCGGCTTCACGTCACAGCTTTGGAAGTTGCCGCTTGGTTGCAGCTTGCACAACAACGGCAACAAAAAAAAGAAGAAGGCTGCTTGCGACAAAGACGACCTGCATGATTACAAATATAAAAATTTAGGTTTTGCATTTGTTTTCGGAGGAAATGCACTCCACACGTTTATGTTTTAAACATAACTTTTTATTGTTTACCTCACAGGGCGGCTTTAAACAACCAAAGCCAAACACAATACTGACATATTACATGCATAGTATATATACGTATATACATTATATGTGTAATCAGTTATTAGGTTTAGGGGTCAATCACTTTTTCACATAGGGGCAAGTAGGTTTGGATAGCTTTTTATCTCTTAATAAATGAAATCATCGTTTTAAAAACTGCATGTATCTGTCTGATATTAAAATATTAAAAATTAGAAATCAGGAAGGTGTAAATACGTTTTCACAGTCGCGTTTCTAAATGTTTTCTGGCTGAAAACAGCTGCTTGCTGTGGCCAAAATAAGACGCTTTAAAGCTGCAGAGCTCAGGGAAACCTATCTGATCTGTTATTAAAATAAAATATTGATTATTACTGGTGTAAGATTTATGTCATGTCAATACTAGAAATACCTTTTCTACCAATTTGCTTGCACCTCAGACCACTTAAAACCTTTTATGTTTGGATGGTGGTTGGTTAATAACCAAACAAACTATAGGCTGCCTTCACCTTTGTCTAATGTATACCTGCCTTTGTTTTCTCTCTCTGTATTGCCGTTATATAAGCCACCCACTCACTGCAGTCTGCAGCAATGAGCTCAGCACTTTTACCAGGCGAGATGCGAGCAGACGTCTCACACACACCACAATGCAGCAGCCTCATAATTCAGGGCCGGTGTTTGTCAGGTCAAATACACCTCACAGCAGCCTTTTGGCCTTTCTTTTCATCCCATCGTGCACTCTCACACACGGCAGGAATGCCAGAGGAGCTCCGCTGACCTTTACAGTGAGTGGGAGTGAGGCAGGAAGTTGAAGCCGAGACAAAGAGTTTTTTTTTTTTGGAGGGAATACTCGGAAAAACTTCATGGAACCACGTGAGTGTGTTCGCACAGACTGTGAAGTCTTTGAGGAAACACTACTGACTCAGTCACATCATATTATTAATTATCCATAAACAGTACTTAAGTTGTGCTTTTACTATTTTTTCTGCCCCATAAAACACTGGGCAGATGTTTTATTTGATTCAGAAGCAGTGGTGGAAGACAGAATCAAATTGAAGTACCAATGCAATGATGTGAAATACTGATGCATCGATGCATTTAACTAGTTTGGAATTACTACTTTATATACTGTACAGTTAGTTTAGGCCCTCCAATAGGGTCACAAGATTTTTTTAGGGGTTGGATTTGTCCAATATTTGCTCTTTTTGTGAAATATTGGATAACTTTACCTCAACAACAGTTATAAAGATGAAGCCATGTGAAAAGTTGTTTCTGGCGGAGCGTCTGAAAAGTGACGCCAACTACTAGACAATAAAGCATTTTTGTAAAGGGCCACAAGCTAAACAAGTTGGGAACAACTAATCTAATCCTGAGCAAAGCGTTTTATCTGTTTATAGTTACTAGAACTATCAAAGTAATGGAGTGGAAGTATAAAATCACTTTTTGAATTGTACCAGCAGCGCTTCAGTTGAGTGCCGGCTGAAGTAAATTTACAACGTGTGAGGAATTACATGCATGTAATGATTACAAGCTCAACTAGCCGTATCACATTAAGCACTCAGGCTGTTATTTCACGGTGTTTTTGTTTCTTTTGAGCACTCCTAACCTCCATGTACAGTAGACAGTGTTAAAAGGTTGTGGTGTCTGACTCAAGCTGTTTCCACTGTGGAAACTGGCTTCAGGTTAGCCTTCAGGAAATGTGTCCAGTACTGTGCTTTTTTGTTAATAATTTCTATCCATAGTTTCAGTTCCTCTAGTGAAGACAGCATCAGGACAGGAAAACTGGAAACATTGAATCGGATACAGCAAAATATCTGCACATTAAAATGATAAAATAAGTACTGATGTTTTAACGTAGACTGAAAAGACAAAGACTTCAGTGTCTGTGTGTTAAAAGGGCACACACACACACACACACACACACACGCACTGCTGTTGGCTCTGTGGTTGCTTCATAGTTCATTTTAGGTCACGTCCCAGCAGGATTTTCCCCACAACCACTTCGTTTTGCATAGTCTGTAACTAATGGCGAACCTTCTGTACACTTAAATGTGAATTCATATCATTATCACGACTACGACTGCTATTTTAATTTAATTATGAGACAAACAGACGCAGTTTAATGTACAGAAACCGTTTATTTTTTTTAAACAAGACATGCATTTATTATCAAACACCCTCGATCTCGAAACGCATAATCCTTCTCATTTCTACAATCGTGCAAAACAACGCAAAGAATGTATTCGAAATACTGACGAACAATCAAAATGGCACAAAACAAACGTCACTCGTGCACAGTGTCAACTGCACCGTAGAGCTGGAATATGAAACAACGGTGGTGGAAAGTATTTTTGAAGAGCGAGCTCTGTCTTAATTCTGAATATCACTTTGGTCAGCAGATATAACTCACGTCAAGGGTTTGCTCCTTGTGAACTTTGTACCTAATAAGAGCTTACTGATTTTCATAGAGCACATGATGATTTACATGGTACAAAAGAGACTTTGTATTGCTCGCCTGTGGGACAAATTCAGATACAAAGTTGTTCCAGGATGTCTTTTATGTGGAGAACAATTTCTTTAATTATCGACTCCTTTATGCGCTCGCAGCCAAAATCAAGCTGGCGTCATGAACGACTTGGAAAATAATATTCAGCCAGCTACTCTCCACCACACCATACCTAAAGCATGACTAATGTTTACACTCCACGATTCTGGTACCAAGAGTGATCGTTAATGTTATGCAGCTTAAATAAAGGAAGTGAAGATTCGCCAAAATAACATTTGGTTCCTCTGGTTCTTTAGAAAAGCAGCTGTGTTAGCTTATGTACAGTGAAAAATAAACACTAGAAAACAATACTGAACATCTCGAGTTCAAAAAGCAAACATTAGAGGACGTTAATGTTTCTTCCAGTGTCGGCTTCACAGTAGTTATACATATAAGTTGATCCCCTTAGAGTATTTTTTGTCTTTATGAAGAAATATATATTGATCATGGATTGAGACGGATTTGATAGCAGCTCTTGGGTTGCGCAGAGTTCCTGCCCTGTTGAAGCCCTTACAGCAAACTCCACTGAGGTCTGACCACACTATCATTTTCATTTTTACACAAAGTCTCTCATTCTTAACATGAATAGCAACGTCTGAGAACCTGAATCCAGTCTGGAAACAAAATCAGGCCAAAAGAAAAGCTCAAATTTCACAAAGTTATGGTCATACAAGCACAAATCTATCCTCAACAATCATGACGGAATGATTCATGTCGAGGTTTGCACCAAGCGTTTTTACGCCTCTCTCCTCTCAGGGAAGATGTTCAGCCCCAGCTCCACCAGCGCCCCCAGTAACATGGTCCACAGTGGTATGCACACGAACGTCAGCTTGACGTCCGCCAGCTTCTCCAGCTTGGCGCACAGCGTCAGGCAGAAGCCCAGCTTGAGCAGCATGGCCGTCAGGTACCAGGCACGCAGACGCAAGTCTGGGGAGCCGTTGCGCGGGTCGTAACCGGGCTTGCAGCGGCCTGCCATCTTAATGGCGAGCATGAGGATGAGGATGCCGTCAAAGACCCAGACAGGGAGGAAGATGAGGAACCAGTTCCACTGCACCTGCAGGAGGGAGATTATGTCCGTTACATAGTCAAGACTTTTATTAACTATTTCTGTCAGTGTGATGGATCATTTATAGCTTTGGAGAGAAGATGGTGAACTTCCTGAACCCTGGGACTGATCATATATAAATGAAACACAGTGGGGACGATTTTAAACAAAGATGCTGATTTTCATTTATATGCCGACGATACAATTATTTATTGCAGTGTGTGAAATTCTGCTGAAGCTGTTATGCTTTTAGAGGAAACCTTGTCTCAACTGAAACTTGTTCTTAATGCTGACAAGACAAAGTTGTTTACTAATGCCAAGAGTAGACCACAGAATATTCCTTCAGCTGTCACTCTTGAAGGAAAAGTGGTCAACTTTTATAATTACCTGATTCTAATTGACTCTTTGACTTTTAAGCCACTTGTACAGCTGCTTGCTTAAAAAACGACGACTTAGATTAGGTTTTTATTTCAGAAACAAGCTGTGTTTCTCTTTTAATGTAAAAAAAAAGAGACTCGTTGCTGCAACGAATGGGGGGTCTTTTGTATATGTAGGCATCGACACAGGAAGACTGGGGATCAGTGATTCCTGAAGGGAACCACACTACTCTTATAACACCGGGATAACGGCATTATAACTAATATGAAAGGAATGAAAAGGATAGTAGCATATCAAATTATTGCAGAAAACTTCATTCAGTGTAGCGCTGTTTATAGATCAGTGCTTTGCATCTGATATTTGATTTATCATATCGAGATCTCGATTTAATTAGGCCGTTATCTCGGAAAAACAAAGTCTCGTTATCTCAAGAAAATTAACTTATGGGAAAAAAAATGAATACATGACCACTCAGGGCTTCCGTACTAACTCAGAGGGGACCTCAAAGATCTGATTTCTTTGGACGACATTGAAGGACCTGGAGACTGAATCGTGGGGACGTTGTTGCTTAAATTGATACACTTTTTATTATTTTTTCTAGATTGCTGTGTTTTAATATCATCCGTGTGTTTTGCATCTGTTTTAATCGACTTATTCTTAGTTTGTGCTGCTGTTTGTCTCAGCCAGGACTCACTATCTTAATGGGTCCTGTTTAAATAAATAAAATAAATAAGCTGTAGCTGTACATAACTAAAACACAAGATGAACACCAGGGCACTTTCTTGCTTGGCCCCCAAGCTGCAAGTTCAGCCTCAATAAATAAAAGAAACTTGTTGCACTTTGTTGCATTTATTAATGTTTTCCTCTTAAAATGTGAAGGACTGTTGCATCTCCTCAGATCATCAGAGTTTGACCAAACAGCTAGAAACAGTCCTGATGAACACTTACCTTCCCGTCCAGTTTGAGGACCAGCATGATGAGGAAGACCAGGGTGAAGACCCAGGTCAACAAGACCCTCTGAGCCAGAGACATCTCACTGACTGGAGACAGAGAGACAGACAACACACAGACAGAGGCCGGACAGGAGAAGACAGATGATGATTGTTACAAGGAAAACTGAGATAGCGACGTTTAAATAGCAGCTAGATACAATTCAAGGTGTGGCAGTGTTGGCTACAGTAAACAGCATGTCACTCACACAGGCTGGAGTCAATATAAAGTATAAATATAAAAGTATTTGTCCTTTATCGTGACTTAGCTCGTTACCATGACAGCTAGCTTTTACAAGACCAATTTAGCATTTGAGCTAACCCTGTTTTATTGACTTACTTACTTCACTGCGTTTCTAGCTCGTTGGACAGCATGTTCGTCTCTACTTCTACTTTTTTTGGCGTCCACCAAAACTCAAAGTTTTAGTAATAATTCACATAATTATCAGCGGACGTGTCCGGTAACGACAACAGACAGACCGAGCGGTTTTTTGTTTTTTTTGTCCAGGTCCGTTATCTCTGTTTTGTCCCGCCCCCTTTGTGAAAGCCTATTGGTCCCCTGTTGGCTACGTCACGCTTGGGTTTAAACGTCAATCACTCTGCGGTGTGGCCGTAAAGTTTTTGCAAAAGCGCAAGCACGTTGTAGTGAGTTTTAACCGCCACTAGAGGTAAGTAAAGCTCTTTCTATTAACTCCCCGACGCTTGTGTTTACACGCGATTTACTGCGCCACAACATAAAAACAGCGACTTTGTGTTGTCGTGTTTATTGTTTTGTTTTTTTAAATCGTTAATTTAACGCGAGCGAACACTCGTTTCTTTTTCTCCTCGTTTACCCAACCGCCCATAACGGTTATTTGCTTAATGTGCAACTGCGCGTTTACACGGTGGCTTACGGGCAGATGAGGGGGGTTGAAGTTGTATTTTCACAGTGAGAGAGAGAGAGAGAGAGAGAAAGGGAAAAGCTACTGCTCCAAACATCGGTGAGCAGAGATTCAGCATCTCTTCCCAAAGACAGCGCACATACGAGGCTCGCTAGTTAATGCAGCGTTTAAAATCTTAATCCTTTTTTTTTTGTTTTTGTTTTTTTGTGGAAACGCTAGTTTGGTGGTGTCCGCGGACACAAACCTCGCTGTGTCAAAAGAAAAGGTAAGGACCGAGCGGCTTGCATGGCATGTTTGGACACCAGATAACCAGGATTTGAGAATTAGGGTCAGCTGTGTGGGCTCTTTGTGCCTGCCGGTAGCTTAGCCGACTGTGTAGCATGATATGAGCTAGCTAGGAGAAGCAGCAGCAGGAGGTGGTGGAGGAGAAAACACCGTGTCTGCATCTACATGGAGGCTAGCTGCAAGATTAGCTGTCTCTCTTGCACAGCTCATGTCCTTTTTAAATGGGGTGAGACACACAGTAACGTCAGGTATCTGCTCATTTTCTGTACTGTACTGCACTGCTGCAGCATTTCCCCTCTCCTATCACACTCTAGCCTGTCTCACAGTGGGTTTTTAAAGCCAGGTGCTTGAATTCCTTGAAAATGCTTGAATTTCAATTCAGTGTTTTCAAGGTTGTGAAAATTTTTTGTGTGATGTCTATTTGTCGCTGTTATTGCGCTATGGTAGTTACACAATACACCGCTCACAAGCTGAGAATACAAGCCAATTCACAATTAGTTAAAAATCAAAACAGTCACTCTACCACCATATGAAATAATGCTAATTAGACCCATATTATTATGCCATACAGTGGCACCGCTGCGCTTACCATGACCATCATGGCAAACACAACTACTGTAGTAGGCTACCTATTTAAAGGTGCTGGAAAAATGGAAAAACTGGTGCTTGAAAAGTGCTTGAATTTGTTCATGAAAAAGGCGTGGGAACCCTGTAAAGCATTAATCTCAATCAACAAATGCCACCCATGCAGTAAAGATTGTCATGCACTAATTAAATTGATCACAAAGACACTAGATTGCCTGGGTTTCATCAGAGGTGGCTGCCCCCTTAAAGTATAAGAAACATTGCATGTGTGGGAAGATGTCGTGTTGCTTGTCTTTCCACAGACCCCGTGTTTGGGACCCTGAGGGCTTTACCGCCTCGGCTGGACAGCTTCCTGGAGGAAAGAAGCCTGCAGTACTGATTAAAAAGCCAGCTGATTGTTTTCCCACTTACTCATTTCATCTGTCAAATGTCAGAGAATGGTGAAAAATGCCAAAGGGTGACGCCAAAATCCCGTGTGTAAATCTTGGCATTTTTAGTGGCTGGAAGCTAAACTCTACTCCACCCTATTTCCATTACATTTGTTGTCATGCTGTACTCGTGTTATTCCACTTCTGCTGCACCCTGTCCTCTTTCTCAATTCATCTCTCATTCTGCTGGATCGATTATACTCCCTTTTATAACCAGTGTTGGTTTTCTCTACCTATCTTGTGTCCCCGAAGGAGGAGGTCAGGCTCACAGTTTGGCAGGCCGACTTGATTATCCAACATGGTTTTACCGTCCAGACAGCCTATCTGTTCCAGTGTCTGACTAACGCTGTCATCACTCACCCAGATTTTTCCACTGGAATCATAATGTGACCCCCCCGCCTGATTTAACCTTCCTCACAGAGTCCTGTACAAATCCATAACAGTAACATGACAGCCAAATACAAACTGTCAAACTGTTGTTTGTGCATAAAATATGGAGAACGAGCAGGACAGACTATGTTTTAGTCATAATCCCTGTTAGAAAACAGCAGAAATGACTCACTGCAGTGTTTTCTACTGCTGCGGCTGTTTTAGACATGACTGTGTTTGGACCGTAGCCAATATTTAACAGGTTTGTCTCACCTGCAGCACTTTCTAAAAAAAATCAAACACCTGGACTATCAACTGCTGTGTAACGACAAAGCAGACCTTTAATTGAGTTTAGGCTGTGTGGATTCATGTCACGTGCAGCTTTCCTCTCGGGCACGGTGCAAAATGAACTTTTTTTGTCGACTGAGTGAATATTTAAATTTTGCCAGCCTCTCAATAGATCGCCGTTGTTGGTTTTTTTAGGTGGTGAGTGAAGCAAATCTACCAGCCACGTGTGTGTTGGCTGATGCAAATTTTGTGCCGTGCTCTCAGGAAACTTGGTGATTTTTATCTAGAGCAAGTTGTAACACATGCCACAGTAGTTTACTGACACTTCACTTTACTCATTTGTCAGTGAGACTGTCAGGTGTAAGAAGCTTTATGGTGCCCTTGAGCAAGGCATTTTAATGGAGCACGGTAGCAAACAGCAGGAAGCTGTGGTTGCGAAAGCACTCAGCAAAAATCTGCAAACAGCTCTTGTGTTTGTTGTTCTTTGATTCCATCACACCCTTCCCACCCCTCACTTGTAGCTGCTTCTCGTATGTTGACAGGACCAGCGTTGCGTTAACACCCAGCTGCCTGCCTGGGATATCTAAACACACACCTGCATGCACACACACACACATGTTGTTTGAGACATCGATTGATTGATAGGCTATACGGAGGGTAGTACTTGTTGGTCAAGGTGGCTGTGCAGCAGCATTTGGATTTACATGCATTTGCACAAAGTGAATTGTGGTTGAGTGACTGCCTGATTGAGTGTCTTGATGTGTGTAACTGTAGCATCCACACACCCAAACTGTTGACTATTGTCTAACCATTGTGGTCCTTTTGTATTTCTTTGTATCATTTGTTCTCTTTGTCTTTTAATTTATTCTGTCTCTCATGCTCGCTCTTTCTCTCTCTTTGAGGAGCACTCCGACGATGCTGTGTGTATTGTGCAGCTCGAATCTGCCTGCAGAGCCAGTTACATCATCAGCTGCAATACAGTTACATCACATACTCGACTGCCATATCATCTTACTGTATGTTAAGAGCTGCAGAACGGCCCGTAGTGATATAGCTGTTGCAGCGTTGGGCTCACAGAGAAAGGTCAAGTGGCTTTCCAGTTGCGGGAGAGCCGTCACATTACGAGTTCGGCTGTGCCGCAGCAGAATGACAGGTTGCGTTAATGATAACATGGAGAGTGTTTTGTTAGGATAAGACATTGCTGCTCAGGTCTCTAAAGCACAGACAGGATGAGAAGTCTACACCAGATGCATTTTCACCTGATCACGCTTTTGTTAAATGTAGAACACAGATATTTTGACATGTCACTGTATGAAGAATTACACATGTGAACAAGAAAATGAATGATGGATGAATTTAGGGCCGATCCGTCCACCATCATCTTGATTTAATCGATTAGTTGTTTGTCCATAAAATGTCAGAAAGTAGTCCTAAATGGTTCAACACTTTTTCCCAAAGCTCAAGGTGACGTCCTCAAATGTCCACAACATATTTAGGACTAAAGAAATTCACATTTGAGAAGCTGAAATCAGAGAATTTGTACCTCAAAATGATTATTGAATTATCAAACTATCCATCCATCCATTTTCTGTAACCGCGTATCTGCATCATGGTCGCGGGGGGGAGCCTATCCCAGCTGACATTGGGTGAGAGTCACCAGCTTCTCGCAGGACACACAGAGAGACACGATTCACACTCACATTCACACCTACAGACAATTGAGTCACCAGTTAACCTGTTAAGTGCAACCAGGAAGCGTCTTGCTGTGAAGTGATAACCACTGCACCACTGCCCATTATCAAACTAGTTGGCAATTAATCCGTTAATTGACTCATTATTGCAGCTCTGTTTAGCTGTTTCAGTTTCAGTGTCCTGGTATTGTGCATGCTGGTTCTCTGTATAATCATCTGACCTGTGGCTGTTTTTCACACATTATGTTACCACCTTAGTTTCCCCTTCAGGCTAAATCCTGCAGACTTGTCCTTTTGTAACTGCAGGTACAGACATAAATAACAAGTCAGACTTTTAGATATGCACTTCCCTAATACGGGTGTTTTAAATGATTTGATTAGCTAATAGGAGTGTGACGAAGACGTGACTCAGACACAGTCCCCATATGCCCACACAGTCTTGAGAAGAAGAAGTCTAATCAGCCAGAAGAGATGTGTAGAGCCTTTTAGTTGACCTTTTTACTCTAATCAACTCTTTGGTATTTTACTTTTAATTCATACTGGATTCAGAAAATCTTCCATAACTCACATCTGGACTCACAAACCGTCGGCCTGGTTGCACTTGCGGTTGCGTTTTTGATGAGTAGCATTCGCCCTCTTCCTTTCACATAAGGAGGTCATTGCATGAATCCTTGTGGTTGTGATACTATCCATGTTTCCACTTTACTAAAGACCGTGTTTGTATGACAGATTAATCTGTCAGCCGTCACTTCGACATGACGTAGACTTTCCAACTGTAAAGAAGTAGGACGGCCGTCACGTGATTTGTGTGCAGCGTCTCTCACTCAAATTTTAACGGCAGGATGATGCATTTATATTGAAATGTCATTATCTTTTGTTAATTCTGTGATATCTTCCCAAACATAACACACCAATGTGTCCATAGAGCTGACCGAGGGTCATGCCAACCTGTGCTGCCCTGAGGAAGAACTTCAGGAGATGAGTTACCTGCCGTGTTAGCCTGTCATTATCAGGAACTCTGAAGGATAATTGCTGATGATGAGGATGTTGGGGATAATTTTGATGATGAAAGTGTGAGAGGATGATGATTATGATGGTGGTGGCTGGTCTCCTGACTTTCCACAAGAGCTACATTGTTAGAGAAAGTGGACTGTTTGGGTCTTTTGCTGCCTGCTGTTATTCATTATTGTTTCTGAGAATTCATACTGTGTACAGAGGCGACCTGTGTGTGCGTGCGTGTGTGTGTGTGTTTGAATCTCAGCAAGAGACACATGCTGCTTTTAAGCCTCATTATGCAGCCTCATCATGTGGACACCAGCCAAAGCCCCAAATTACACAGTGGTCAGAAAGCACACACACACACACACAGACTGTGGAAACCCCTTCACATATGAAATTAGATGTAGTTATCAGACTTTGACTGACTGGCTTTAAAAGTATGCAAGCCACACACACACACACACAGTCTTTCTCTCTCTCACACACACACAGACACACACTGTTGTTGTTGCTTTGAACCTCAAATGTGATCGTCCCAGACCAGAGTCTTGACCGTCTCTCTCTCTCTCTCTTCGTCTCTTTTCCAAACTTCCAGCTCCTGTCCTAATTTGGCTGCAAGGACGAAACACCCGTAAGCTACACGGCCTGACCAGAGGTGAGTGCAGTCTCCCTGTTTGTGAGTGTGCGCGCAGTCATTGTGTGTTTACTAGTTTGTAGCCCCACCAAAACTCCACAGTCTGTTTTTGTTTGAGCGCCGCATGCTTCAACAACCCCTGTTCTGTTGCTATGAGGGTGTCAGCTGTCTACATACATGCATGCACACAAACACACACACATGCACTCGTGCACACACACTCACACACACACACCAGTAGTTCATGAGTACTGCTCATTATGTCTGAAAGAGAAAGACAGATGGAAAAATTGGAGAATGTGAAAAAAAAAAGGACATACTTCCCCTCTGAGGAGAGCACTCGGGGCTTTTTTTAGTGTGTGTGGACTGAAATGAAGCCAGTCTACAATCAGCAGAAAAGTGTGTTTGTACAACTCAGTTCCTTCAGTTTGTCTGTGGTTACTGGTTCGCTATCCAACAAATGCCCACACAGACACACACTGAGGTTCTCCACGTTCATACTACATGTTACCAATGTGTCCAGAAATGTGTTTTTTTTTATTGTCACACATTACACAAAGCTACCTAATGTTACACACACACAAATATAAGAGCAGACTGGTGACTGAATGTGTCAGATATGTTGCAGCGACATGCTCGGATTAGAATGCAAAACAGGTTCAATGGGATTTTTATGATGCTCAGCTCAAACTATAGAATGAGATGTATTTAATGCTCTCCCTGAAGAGAAACGTCTGTGTCTCTTATGTGATTTATATCTTGTTGACTTATTTTGTCTTTAGATGATTCTAAGTGGATCATTATAAGACATTTGAGTTGTGTTTAATCCTCATTTTGTCACCGCAGACCAATTTTTGGTTGTCTTTTGATGTTCAGTTTTAGTGCCTGATTGATTGCCTGAACGATCAATGATGTGACTGATTGGATGGATCTCCGTCTTGCAGTTCTACATTTAAATTTCCCTTATTATAAACTGCAGTGAGTTCATTTTGATATTATTGCATAGTATTTTACATGTGGTCTTGACTGAGATTTCTGTCCACTGCAGAACAGACACTTTATATACATTCATAGTAAAGAATGTGTTGAGAACAGACACTTTATATACATTCATAGTAAAGAATGTGTTGGGTCAGTGTGCACGTTTGTGGCCGTACAGTTAATCCGTACACTATGTTCTGTAAAATTAAGTAATATCATATGAGACGGAGTGATGTCGTATCACAGCCGTGCTGTTATTCAGTCCTAGGTAAGAGGCTGCAGGCCGAGCGCTGATATTCAGTACAACATCACAACCTCAAGCATGATATTACTTTTATGCAACAGTTCTGCAAGCGCTTTATTCACATAAAAACAAATGTTTAATAAAGTCTCTTCAGCACCAAGCAGGGAACCAGTTAAACAATCTTTATGAATTACATTAATGCTGAATTGACAAGAAGACTGTCGACATACAACTTCTTTTATCTGGTGATTCCAGGGTGAGGAGTTTTCACCAATAATACACGGTATAAAGAATGGACAGAGTTGCTAACATCAGTATGCAGTAAATGTATTCCCCTTGTGTGTAAAATATACCTGTAAAGTGGAGTGATACATGTCGTGCTCTATATCAGCACCCATGCAATGACTCGTGTCCAATCAAATTACTTCGGTCGGAACTAACTGCTGTATAACAGTAAATAACTAATGAACTAACTAGCCGTAGTGTGTGTGTTGCTATATGATCAAGCCCCGTATAGGTCAAGTGTAGTGTCATTTGGTGTTATTTGAGATTGTCAGGGATTCACCCTACGTGACGGAAAACATGATCCCCCCCGTCTCCCACCACTCTTACATGTCATACACTCACTCTGAGAATCCCCCTGACACCTTCGACCCTTCATCGTCGATTGAGCAGCCTCATATTTCCTTTAGGCATGCACACACACACTTACTTAAACACACACACACACACACACACACACACACACACACACACACACACACACGTGCCCCCTCAGCCCAGCTCAGAGATGTAACCTGCGCCCATCATGAAATATAAAACAGCCAGAGAGAGAGGGAGCGGCTAGTGTTACACATCACGAGTTACCAGACTCATGAAGGAGGTCTCTCCTCTCATGTTCATGTTTTCATTCGACATCCCAGAGAAACATTACACCAGACAGAAAACCAGCAGTCATAAACAAATGTTTTCCACTCAAATCTGTCCTGACATCTTCTCCGTTATCTTCTGTTCCTGTAATATGCCCGTCTGAAAACCAGCATTCTGCTTAAATCTGATAGAGATCAGTGCCGGAGGAGTTTTCAGGCTTATTGCTTCAATTTTCCATATCTGACTGCCGCTTCCTACTATTTCCGGCCAAAATTATCAGCTTAGTTTTAACATACTGTGGATAAATAAGCAAAGCAATCTGCTTTCCACAAGTGGATTTGTTTAAAAGGCCTCCTATTCATCTGTTTTGTTGTGGCTCTCTTGCTGATTTTGTGTTTTTAGTTGTGGCTTTTCCATCAGCCTAGAAAGTCGCCTGCCTGTGAACTATAAATGGAGGCCTTCAGCAGCCAGCGAGACATTTTCACTGCTATCTAAGCTTTCCATATAGAAAGCAACCTCCCACCACTAAATTTAAAACCGTGACCCATTTCAAAGTTTACCCGGCTTGTAAATCGTGATGCTGCTGCAGCCGATGGAGGGACGAAGGGACGTATACAATTACACATCACAGGGTTTAGGAAACATACACTGCACCGACTGACCTTAATGTGTTTCTCCTATGCTCTGCTGAACTTAAGGTACTTGGATACAAGATACAGGAAAAGCACGCCCTTGTGTTTTCAAAATACTTTTGATTAAAGTACCATCGAGCTTCAAGAGGTCAAGTTGATGCTGGAGACACAAAGTCATCTGAAGGGTCTCGCTTTCAAAACATTTTACCAAATGTTGGATTTGGGACGGACCAACGGTTGTGTATCAATGTAGCCCGATCTCTTCTTCCTGTATCCGCTTCCCTGTACCTATCAGTTAATATTGACACCCCCTCCTTTTCTTTACACCATTGTTACTTCCTGCTCTGATTAATTACTGTGAAGTGGATGTGGACTAGCGCATTGAAACACTTTATTCATTTGCTCTTTGATGTAGTACAACCACTCGTTTTCCCTGAAGCTTAATAGACCTAATATTGACTAAAGGTTTAATAATTTATGGTAATAATTTCAGCTAAAGTGAGCTGCTTCCACTATAGTATGCTGTGGGAAACCCTGTATAGAAAACATGATATAAAGAACTAAAACACATGCTCATGCTTTACCCGCTAGATAACATATTTGCCCTTTATCTCAGAGATTCGTTAGTCAGAGTTTCACAAACAAGATAGTTTAACAACTTAGAACTGAGTGCAAAATGTAATCGGTTATTGGAAACCAACCCAAGTCGTTTGCAATAATGTGAGTCAGACTGGAAACAAAAAGAGTTTGTGTCAGAGTACCTATAAAGTATCAAAATAAGAGTCAAGATGATTGCAGCCAGGTTATAACCAATTACCTTTTAATGTTATTTATTGTATTGCTGAGAAACATCATAAAAAATGTCTTCACGCATACACAACTTCAACATACACACCTATTTTCCATTAGACACACTCTAACTCACCACATCCTCGCTCTCAACACTCATTACTCTGTTGTGATTTTGTGTTTGTGCTGGAAAGATCCAGTGAAGTTTAAGATGGTTATACATGTGCAAGGACAGAAGTTAAAACTAAAACTATACTTCCTCATTGCGTTGGGTTGCTCAGACATACCAATATGTGTTTATCTTTGCCCTTGAAACTATGACGTGTTTATATTTCTGTCAAACCAAAAGAAGTGGTTTTAAATGTCATAAATTCAACCCCCCAGTGTTAGTGTAAACATTATTTTTCCACTGGATTACTGATGCATACTAATATATAGTTATTTTGACCCATCTTTATGTATAGTATTTTTAAATCTAAATGACTTCTACCTCTATTTTAAATCCTAAGAAACTGAGTATCTAGGCTAGTTGTCCTGACCATCCTGAGCTTCAGGACAGATAACGTTTTCTGATATCTTGCTTTGAGGAATATAAACATGTTTTCTTTTCTTCAAAACTCTCTCACAGTTCTCAGATGTGAAATATCTAAACGTTTGCAATTGGCAAAAATCCAACAACCAACAACCAAGCCAACAACAATCCACCGACGACTACTCACATTAACATTCGTACAGTAGCTGCAGGAGACACATGGCTAATTGAACACAACCATTTCCTGCTCACACAGCGACGCACACACAAAAAGAGTCCCCGTTTGAACTGTGGCCTACATAATACACACTGTGTTACTTTATTCTTTATGTGGATCCTCATAAGTAGCTACACACTACACTTCCCGGTATCCACACATCTAAACATAACATGTAAAACATGACATACACACGGAAAAGTCTCAGTAAGAACAAGTTCAGGATGAGTAAAGTCCATCAAATTGCATTAGTAGTTGTTCAGGTCAGTTAATTATTTTTTTAATAATTGTTTTACTGTGTGCTTCAGTGAGTGTTTAACTTGGTAACTCCCAGTTAACCTGCCCCTGTAGTGTGACTATATTTGGTTGTTTACTATAACAGATATTCCTAAAGAAACTCATAAGATTGTAGGTTAACCTTTCCTCTGAGCCACGCGTGGCATGACTGGCATGCACTCTCTTTATACTCAGCCTCTCACCCAACAGACAGTGCACTGCAAGCCTCGCAGGTTTAGCTATTTGTAGCACAGACGGATCTTTTTTGGCTGCACCCGACCAGACTGCCGAGCAGTAATCTAGATGACAGAAGACTGGTGCCTTATAGAGGCAAGAAAAGAGGAACATCTTCTAATGCATGCTGCTACTCTTATTTTCATAACTTTTTCATATATTTTCATATCTGCTCATGTCTAGAGTGTCTCTTGAACCTGAATATTAAAGCCTTTGAGTCATAAACACAGTTAATTATCATTACTAATAACATGTCTGGCACTTAAACATACTTTTAGTTTAAGCTCCATACAAAACAAGTCTGATCTCATATCCAGTCGTAGTAATAGTCGGAATTAAGATTGAAAGTGCTGCCACTACTCCTTCCCTGCACTGCCAGTGCTAGTTTTACCAGATTTAATTTTATTTAAAGTTAAATTATAGTCACAACCTTAATGCTGTCTTTTTTGGGATTGTACCAGCCGATTTCACTCAACAAGAGATGACTCTATCCAGGTGAAAAGATGGTGGAACTGGCACTAAAAAGTTTGACATTTATCAATCACAGTATTAAATACCCGTCAAATTACATAATAAAAACTCAAAGGATCATGTATGAAGTTGTTTCACAACATTCAAGCCATTTGAATGTTCTCTCTCTTCATAACAGGAACCGTGCCTTAATGCCAACGCGTTGACTGACATTTAAATGCTCATAATGTAACTAATGTAATGTTTTTACAGCTAAATTTGAACTGTTTTGAACTCAGCGTTTTCTTACTTTTAGAGTAGTCATCCAGTCTAAATTTGAATAACCGTTTAATCAACAGCAAAAATTAGAAACATCCCTTATCATAGGTAAATATTGAAAAGGGTAGCGGGCCGAGGCAACTGCCCAGGGGCACGCCGTACTGAGAGACATATTTATGGAGGAGTTTTCTAGATCCCAAGTAGACTGGAAAATGCAGAATTGCTTATGTTTACAGATTTATAATCTGAAATGAATGAACATTGGAGCAAATAACGTTCAAATTAAAGTTTTTTTTCATGTTTCTGGCTGACAGAGGCTGAGGGGAAAAAAAGGTAAACCTTGACAAATCTGTCCTCCGGTATTAGGAGGCTGTCTCAGGCTTTATAATATTCTTTTTAGATGTTGGGTCATGATAAACATGTGGATCAACCCCAGAGAGAAAAGATAAAGAACTTGAGGACTTCTTCCACTTCATTTAATGCAGACACCTGGTTCTCTATGCCTCTAAAGAAATAATCCAAAACCTTCTGTACATCTGCTTACAGTACTTTAGGTCTGGCTTTGGGAGTTATGGTTTCACTTACTATAGCCACCACATTGTCATCACTGAACCCAACAGGGACAGCTTTGCTTTGAGCATAATTGGCTGTGTGTGTATGTGGTAAAGACAGGTTGCAGATGTTTGCCCAGCATGAGTTGCAATACATTTAGGTTGACTTATTCACCATCTGAATTAAATTACAAATAGGGGCAGTGTCTTTTTTCAGTGGGCATGAATCTGACAGCCAGTCTCCAGTAAAGCCACCAAGGACAAATATTTCTTTACAGAAATCTGTTCCTTTAAGCACACAACATATTGCACACAGCCAAGATGGACCTCCAAACCCTCTCTTTCTGTAAATGTGTCATGATATCGGGTTAGAAGTGTAGTCTCAAATCTTGAGACGCTCACACTGAGCCTCAGCTGTTTTCTTTTCAATGTCTATGTCCTGTGACCAAAATATACATGTACTGTCTGACTGTGTGTGTGTGTGTCTGTTGTCTAGGCTCTGTTCCCTAAATACCCTTCAGCAAACCACAGTGTATTTTAGGAGCACTGTGACTGTGTGGTTTTGGAAAAAGTATGTTAGGACAGAACTCCATTTCTATTCCTCCTTGTTATGTTTTCCATCATAAATAACAACCAAGCAGTTTACGGCTAATCCTGCCCTATTAGGCAATGATAGGTGTACGTGTCTGTGTGTGTGTGTTTTTTGTCTGATAATATGTGTGAATCAGTGCTGGCATCACACTGAGGGATTTTGAGGTTTTTAACAGGGAGGATCTGCCTGCTTTTCTTGTCTCTGGGTAGGGCTGTTTTCATGTCTTAATGCTGTCACAGAGTCTGATTTAAAAACCCAAAACAATGCTGTTTGTGGCTCGACCCCACTAATGACGGGTTGTCGCTCCCATAGGTTTGTCTGTCTTGATAAATGTCTGTTTTTATTCGCTCCTCGTCAGGCTCGCCATTGTTGTTTTGTGGTTGCACAGTCTGAGAGTTTGTTCACAGCAGGAGTTGTTAGCAGTCGATGCTCTGCAGTAAGCCATTTTTGTTGTGGACTTGCATCGCTATAGATTTTGCCTGTCTAATCACATCTTTGTCTGCTCATATGCGTATAAAAGGGAAAAAGATCAAATAAACGTAAAGTAAAAATGCTAAACTTTCTCTGGTTCCAGCTGGGAGAAGTGCACGTATTTCCTCTTACAAAGCTATTTAAAAACCTAACATTTCACAGTGTCTTTTGGATGGAGATCTGAAACATAATGAACAGGTTAATTAATAATCAAAATAGTTAGAAGTTGTAGCACCATAATTATTAAAAATGAGTCGCTGTAGACGTTTACATTTGTGGATTTCTTTTAGGCTTTTTATGGCATCCGAGCTGCTTTCCTCCAATGCTATGTAAGAGTGTTAACACCAGTCATCTGTCACATGAAATTAATATTTAAAACCCTCATTATTCTTCTCATTGCAGAGCTGAATAGTTTAATTCTCTGTAAGTGTGTGACTGTAGGTTTAGGATGGGTTTGTTTTACTATTGTCAATGACCTTAGCAGAGGAAGAATGGGTTTCTCTCTCACAGTCCATATGGTGTTTTCTCCTTGCATACACTCTGTACATTACTTCTTATTATGTCTTCCACCAGCTCTATCGCTGAACTTTGGGTAATTTAAAGTAGGGCTGTATATCCAAACAAAACAGTCCAGTAAAGCATAGTATGCTATGTTTAGAATATCTTCCGCTTTACGTTGCCATCAGAAAGCCCTTCGTAACAGGAAACTGAAGCAGTTAATTGCTCTCTCCAAAGACACCAGACTTCATTGACAAAAGCGTCAGTTTTACCTCACAGAGTTGCTGGTCTACTGCTGCCTTGGTCGGCAGTAACTAACATCTTAAAACACTGAAGTCATGCGTGCATATCATGCAGCTTTGGACCAGCAACTTCCATGTTCTGCGAGGTAAAATTACATTTTTTTGGCAATGAAGTCTGACAAGAGCATAAATCAACATAAACGCTTGAGTTTCCAGTTGGAAAGAGCTGTGTGACGGCGATATACGGTGGCAAAAATATTCCAAATACAGCATATGCCTAGACACCTAGACATCTAGTCGTTTTATTTTTTATTAGGTTTGCCTTAGGTGACTGAAATCCGCTTTGTTGCTGCCCCCGTCCACATCAGTACATTGCTTAGCGTCCATGCTGGGACTCCTGCCTGCTTCTCCAGGCTGGAGGCGTGTCAACAACCGCTGTTTGCTGTAGGTAGTAATCTACGCACTGTGGACAAGTTCCTCATATAACGACACTTCAAATAACCCAAACTAACCCCATTTAAGTTTAAGTGCTGACCATGCTGCCTTTGAGTTTATTTGCATGTATAGCACACAAGCAGTGTGTGCTGTTCTGTGTGGTTCACCAGTGAAAGATGGAGGGAGGAGTGACGACCGTAATCTTAGACAAAGACAAGCAAGAGACTTTCTTCCTATTGCTAAAAATATCTGTCGTTGCCTCTCTCTAACACATGCACGCGCACACACACGCACAAATATAAATGCTTTTACACCCATGCCTCTGCAAACTTACAAGCAGCATGCATGCAGCATTTATGGTCAGGGGTGCTGGGTTTTCTGCAGATGTGTGCATCACTCAGCTAGTGGTTTGCTATGTCCGTTCGTGTGTATGTGTGTGTGTTCACACTTGGCTCAGAGTAGAACATTTTCTCCCCTTCCTGCTTTTGAACTTTTCACATTCTTGACACACTCTGAGCTCGGACTCACTCTACCATCGCTTTGAACATGAGGACACATGCACTAATATATTTATATGTTTATCACATCGAAGTGTTGCGGTTTGGTTGCTTGCAGAGGAAGCTGTCAATCAGTCTTTTTTTTTTTTTTTGTAAAACTCAAAAACAGCAACGTGTCTAAACACAAAAATGTCTGTACGTAACTTCACTGGAAAGGATGATACGCAACTCTTGAAATGCACGCGTCAGGGATGGCATGCCTTGCAGAGTGACAAGCCTTCACATGCAAAGCAGGATGTCTTCACTCTGCTGAGTCAAATTTAAGTTGAGTGCATGTATGAGAGTGCAGAAACAAAGAGAAAAATGTCAAGTTATAAAAGCAAAGGGGATATGCCATTAATGACTCCCAGTCAAAACTTGTATTTTTTTATTTTATTTGATTTTTTTTTTTGCAATATCGCACTGGACTGTGTAATGTTTCATGATGACCAAAGCTCCTGCTGCGCCCCGAGGCGGCCTGGCCTTCATCACTCTCCTTCTATCTGCTCTTCTAAGCCTCCCACTCATGCAGCAGGACAACGCTGCACTTATGAAGCAGGGAAATAGAAAAGAGACACAAAGAGACTGAAAGACAGAGGGAAGGAAGAGAGAAGAGGGAAAGAGAGTGGCTAACCACAAAGCTCCCAACCGCATCGCCTTCTCCTCCTCTTCCTCCTCCACCGCCAGCTGAAGTTTTAATGTTTTAACCTATACAAGCAATCACAGACATACTTTGAATCAAGCTGTTTTAAATAATATCTCCTGCTGTGTTGTTCTAAGCGTCAACTTGTGGATCCAGTAAAACCCTGTCTGCTCTGGTCATTTATTTTTTCTTTAACCACAACAAACAAGCTCACATCACCTCCATCACCAGGAGATCCTGTTTCAAAGACAACTTCACTGTAATAACACACTGACTGTAACACTGGCACACTCACGGATGTACGCTGGCTCGCTGTCATGAGGACTTTCCGTCAGTGATCCAGATATTGATCATCAAAAGTTGATAGTGAGGCGACATATGGTTTACTTTGGTTGTTCACAAGTGTTGCGTAGTTTCTTTGGTGTGATTACCAGCATTTTTTGGGGTATATAAAGAAAGTTTAGTGTCAAAGTTGACAAAAACATCCCAACTCCAGGTCGACTTGCTTTTTTTTGGCTCTTTCAACCATATCTTCTGTGTCTTCTGTGAGTAAGTAGACCTTTGAGTTAGGATGTTTTTGTCTAAAGATATTTTTGTTTCTCAGTGTAAAAGATTGTAGTTGTAATTTTCTTGCATAGACATACATTCACTTTAATGCACTTGTATAATTACACTGCACGTGTGTGTTCAGCAACGCTTTGTCTCATCATTATATGATAGATTGAACTGTGTGTCTGTGCATGTGTGTCTTTATGAATGTTTCCAATCATTCACATGCCCAAGAGAGCCGAGAGGCATGCCCAAAATGTTTCTCGGAAAGGGCGTACGTCTGTGTGTGTGTGTGTGCGCGCATGCATGAGTGTGATTCAGTGATAAGAATCAGGCTCTAACTCAACAGTATCACAGCGATAATTTTTCTCATCCCAGCTCCTTGGAAGACTGTGTCTGTTCATGTTGTAAGATTGGCGTCAAGGGAGACGGCGTGTTTTAAAAATGACTGATGTTATTATTAATGAGACCATAAGATGTGTGTTTGTTTTTATGTGGTAGGAAAAGGCAAAGTGAACGCCCTCCCGCAAATCTGCATAATCACACATCTGTCTGTGTAGTTATGTGTGTGTGTGTGTGTTCCCCTCCCCTTCTCCTTCGTCAGTGGTCATGACACACCTTCCTACCTGGTATATAGACCTCAGTCCTCCTCCCTCTCTCCTCATTACTGCGTCACTCACACAGCTCTCTCTCTGTCTCTCTCTCTCTCGCTGTGTGTTTTCAGTCTAAGATGCCCTAGGCCGGGAGAAGGGAAATGTAAATGGCTTCCAAAGTAAAAGATGCTGTGGTGTGGTACCAGAAAAAGGTAAGACGCTGTACCTTTCTTTTGAATTTGCCCGCTGGCTTGGTTTTTGCATGTCACAAAATATGACTTTTCTACATTTTAGCCGCATATTTTCTCTAAAAGATTCATACTCCATGGGAAATTAAAACGGATAACATGCAATTGAATTATGCTTTAAATATTGCATCTAGGCTTTGGGAAATGAATAGTCACTCTAGAGAGCCTTGCTTCACATTAGAGGGTGTAGTTTGTTATTTTTGAGTTTAATAAGCAGTCTGCTCCTGCTGTAAAATCATTACGGCCTCTGAATGTTGCTGAGTAAGCATGTGTTCACGCATGTGGATGTGCACCAATATATGAAATACCTAAAGATGAGGGACTCCGACAAAACAAAATTTAATTAAAACAACTTTGAAACATCAAATAAAGCTAAAGAGTGCAGAGAAGAAGAAAGGGGCACAATGCATGAAGGTTTCTCACAAACAGGAAAAATAAAAGTCAGATGTCATGACCTGAATATGCTCATCTAATATTGGGTTGTAGATGGTCTTACATGCTAAAAAATCTAGTTGTAGTCTGATTTAGCTGCTTGTTAAGTATTCAAACCACAAAGAGTTCCTATTTGATGAGATGCTGAGTGATTAAATTAAGGTCGTATTTAAACATAGAAGACAAAAACCTCACGCTCTGCCAAGAAATAGGTATGTATAAATAATGCAACATGAAGATTGTTTTTATACAATTCATGCAGTTCCTTTTATTGCACACTGATAAATTGTATTTGTATTTTTTTTATTAAAGAATTGCAAACACAATTTGTAAACAAACTGTTATCAGTGCTGCTTCTAAATGAGCCCAAAGATATATCTCGTGTACGTCCTTGTTGTTGACATTGATTTATTGGTATAGCGCTGAGATAATTGTTTTTTTGGGGAGTTTTTTTGTCCCTTTTGGAACACAAAATGACAAAATAAATTGAGATATTTGGGTGTGCAGACTCTTTTTGATGCGCAGTATTTTGGCAGTGACCTTCTAAGTGCCATCAGCGGCAGAGTCGGCCCGTTTGGCACAGTGTGACACCGGCCTGGTGTTGTGTGTCTTCTTGTTCCATGGTCTCAGATATCAGATCCTACTGCTGGACTCCAGCCCCCCCTCCTGCAGATCTCAGCTTACAAACCCGTCTGTCTCTCGGGGCTCTCTGTCCTTACAAACCTGTCTGTCTGTCATCATGGGCCCCCGTCTGTCTCTTCTCAGGCTGCCTGTTTTTTTTCTCCACGACCTCTCTGACTCCACATTTGTCTTTTTGTTGTTGTCTTTCATCTCTCTTTCTCTCTCTCTCTGCTTGCACCTGGTAGATGATCTGAACGTGAGCTTTCATTCGAAACAGATCACACTGAAGATGACTCATATGAGGAGTCACAGACTTTAATTATAGGTCTAAACTTTAAACACTGTTGTGTGAGAGAAACTGCTATTGTCAGATGAAAATCACAGATTTCCCCAGCTTTGCTTCTTTATTTTAGTTCTTAAATCAGTCTAAATCTAATTGCAGGTAACATTATAAAGATTTTAAATCTTCGATTAGGCCTTTTAATTTCAGCAGATCCATTAGATCTGTCAAAGAAACTGATTAGAAGCATAAAATCAGTGTTTTCTTTAATTTTCCATGCACAGATAGGTGTGTGTGCCTTAGCTTGTTTGGGCAGAGACGCACCAGTGACAACTGCTGAGTCATGAATGAATAAAGCCCCTTTTTAAGAAGCAGATCACACCTGTCCTCCGGGCTTCACTGTCTCTGACGTCTTGTTTTTTCCTTATTGTAAATGAGATGAACCACAGAAGTCGAGTTCATAACAAGGGCTTTCTTGTCCTTGCCGTTTGAGTCACCAGGCGAGGATGATTTTATTTATCTCCAATGATTCAAATATCTCCATCGGCCCCGTGATTCACTGGCTGACAAATAATCACAGCAGATGAGCCTTGAAGGGCAAAGACGGGCTCATTGCAGCTATTATATTCCGCCGAGCTCAGCAATGGCTTTGCTAAAAATACAAGAGAGAGCAACAGATAGTCTTTAGTTTGGACTTAAGCAAACACCTGAAACTCTGCCAAATAAACAGAGGCTGCCCTTAGGAGAGTACTAAGGTGTGTGTATTTTTAAAGGACTGCGGCGTCTCACAAGCCTCACATGGTTTGTTGGTTATGTATTACTGATCAGGACGGCTTAAGCTGCATTGTGGATAAAGTCTGAGATACTTCTCGTTTTTTAATCCTCAAGTTTATCTAAAAACTTTTTGGACAGATGGATGTGGTTTTCATCACACAGAGAAGATATTTTCTCACTTTGCAGTTCGTTTTGGTTTTAGTGGTTCAGATTTTTACATTTCTGCGTCATTACAGCGTATGCATGTAATTTCCCCCTGTGGTGCTCGCAGTATATGACATTTAAGAAAGTCACTGTTGGTTGTGATAATCCACAAAACATGTTGACAACATTAGAACTTTCTAATTAATTAAAATGAAGCTTTGAACACTGCTCATTTTTACCTGATTTTGACACCTAATTTCATAAACTTGTCGATGTTTTTAATCATTTTAATCTTTATGCCCCACCAGCCCCACATATTGCGAACCAGTGTCAGAAAGACAAAGAGCTGAATCAATACATGTAGTGCATGGACATGAAGAAATAACAGGTTTTAGGTTTGAGAGGTCCAGACTAACCTCCTTACCCTCGGCTCTCCATCTTCTACAGGTTCAGACAGAGGCCGACATGATGCACCGTATATTTCTATATCACGTCTGCCCGTAAATAGACACCGTGTTATATTTGTGTGGAAGCTGCCCCTTTTTTCTCGACACAGTGCCATGCCAAATATCACTGTAAAGATGCATGCAGCCATGTAGTCTATATCTGTCAGAGAGCCAGACAGACTTCCTTGTTTTTGTTTTTTTTAATGTCTGACACATCGTGCTCGCTATTGCCAAGTAAGAAGCCCATTGCCAGCTTCCTGTGGCAGCTTAGAAACATGCACAGTAATAAATCGGCTTAGCGCTTGTGTGTGGGGCAGCTTTAAGGCCTATTTTAAGTGACACAACTTCATATCCTTAGTATGTTGGGCGAGATCTATGGCTCTTCATGACTTCATAAGATCAGTATGTTTTTAGAGAGAGCATGGCTATATTTACAGTAGACACCGCATAAATAATCAAGAAGCTTCATCAGTTAATCATATATAATATTTATATGATCGATATTTATGGTTATATGGTTGTAGGACACACACGAGTCGTGCCGTTACCTGCTGTATTTTCCTTTCCATCAACATGAATAATGACAAAAGGCCTACACCAACAAAAACCAAAGGCAACAGCTGCTACTCAGCGAGATAATCATAATCAGTCTCTCCTCTCAGAACGTTCTCTAAAATATGTTTGTCAGTCCAGATAAAGACCAATCATCTGCTCTGGTTTCCACGCTTTGTTTCTTCTTGACTTTCCCACAAAACATAAATGGAAGAGGATGAGCTACATTTATTTGATCTAGTCTTCTAGTTATTATTATTAATACAATAGCAATATTATATCTAAAATGAGTCTATTTAGAATTAGAAATGAGTAAATATTATGAGAAGTGATTAATCGTCAGTTTTCTAGTGTTTTAGGAAGCTGTGATTGTTTTTTTTTTTTTCTGTTCATTTTCTGACTTGAATAGACAATAATGAAATCATGGATAATCATCACTAATGAAAATAATTGTTAGTTGCAGCCCTAAGCTGGTTATGCTTGTTCCACCATCTCAAATAAAAGGAGTTGCTGCTCTTCTCAAGTTAATTTGATAGTAAAGGTTTAGACTGTTGCTCACAAAACGAGACAGATGAAGACATCAGGTTGAGTTTTGGGAAACTGTGATTATTTGTATTAATTTTCCAACATCGTATAGACAAAACCACTAATTGCTCTATCGAAAACATGATCAGTAGACTAATCACTACTGAAAGTAGTTGTTGGTTGCAACCCTAGGCCATATTTATGCTTATGATCAGATTTTCTGTAAAAATCCTGAAGCTTGAATGATTTGTCAATTATTCGATTAGTTGATTGACAGAAAAATTTATGCTGATAATCCTTTTATTGTTTAAACCAAACACTCCTTATTTCTTCATCTTTCCTTGTCTTATGTGACTGTTGGTCAAATAAAAAGCAAAATAAAATATCAATATACCTTTTTGGAAATTAGGATCAGGTTTTTCACAATGTTCTGACATTTCATAGACTAAAGATTTATTAAGAAAGCAGTCAGCAGATTCATTGATTATGAAAGTAATCATTAGGTGCAGCTCTAAACTGAATATTTCATCGTTGAACCCAGTTCAAACTGCACAAAAAGCCCCTGAAAGCTTCCTTTGGTTGTCGTGTGAAGTTCAGCAGGCAGAGTGAAAAACCTCTCCACTCACTTGGTAAAAATCCTGTGTGTGTGTCTGACTGCTGAAAGGAGATTTTCCCATCACACACACACACACACCTGTCTGAGCTGAAAATAGACCTTACACACACTCTACAGCAACACCTCGCTCTCGCTCTCTCTGTGTTGCCATGGTCACACCTGAAAACACAGCAGAAGGTTAATCTGCACGTCACGACCAGCTGTCTGAAACTCGTTCATTCAGTCCTTTAAACTTTCTTTGTGTTCATTCACACACCATTTTTTCTTGTAGGAAATTGCGTATTTAATGACGTTTTATTGAAGTTTTGAGTTTCATCTTTGAAAATAGTTGTGCGTCATGGTTACCATTTATTTTTTAGGACATGGTTCTCTCTAGCTTCTCCCCACAGTCCAAAGACATGAACTTAATAGATTGGTCAGTGACTCTAAAGGGTAAATGTGAGTGTGAATGGTTGTTTGTCTCAGAAAATGGATGGATAGATGGAAAATAATCAGGTACAGCCTTAATTTTGGTTTACATACACACACAATAAACTCTACCTAGAGCCAGTGCTCAGTTGGTCCATTTTGGGCTACTGTAGAAACATGGTGGAGTACCCACAGCGTCTGTCAATCTAAAAGGCTCATTGTAAAGTAACAAAAACATAATGATTCTGATTTTCACGTCATAATTCACTCATGAAAGCATAGTTATGAATGTTCTATTCCGTTATTCATTATTCCTTTATTACTTATACACTGACTGGACCTTTTTTCTGGTTTCAGGTCTTTGAAATGTAACTTATTGACTCAGTCAGTCACATACCACTCTGAAATAAGAGTACACACACCAGCAGTGTCTCTCACATACCACTCATGGTAAATCTTTGTGTCAATGGTGACCACACCTACGATGAAAGGTGATTCCTACAAATAGGTGAGGGTTTTTCCGTCACAGCCTGGTTTACAGCAGAGAGTACTGAGGTTTTCTCTTCTTCGAAGGAAGTACATTAATGACAATATAGGAAGACAAATAGATTAACCAGGATGTTCAGCACTTGTTTGGCTGTTTTGTTGATGTGTTACAGCATTTTACAGCCAGTAGCTTTACATAATTAGAAATTAAAATTGTATTGCTCTCCAGTGAGCCGCATTTGCAGTGCCAACTCAACTTTGAAAAGGTTGTACTGCTACAAGAATGTTTTCATTATGAGTAAACGGCCATTAAAAGTTCCCCAAGAATGCTAATTTTCGTGACGCTCGAGCTTGCATTTTTTCCTTGGTAAAACATGTCTGCATTTGACATTTTAAGGTCGCAGAAATGAACCGTAAACACAACGCATTGCAGTTTATACAGCAAACCTGTTACAGTAGCAGTTTATTTACACATGCAGCAAACCCAGAGCAACATTGGCATACATTTGAGGTCGTGTTTCTGTCCAGCTGATGATTGCAAGTCCAATATTTACTTTCCAACATTGTTTAAGATCTCCATCAACTCCTGAAATGATCCGGTATGGTCACCAGGCACAAAACTTCCGAGTTTGTGAAGCTTTTTCTCTGAAAGCAGCACTGAGAGAGCGAACCAAAACATTTAAGTCATGAGCCGTGAAATCAAAACAGTTCAGTACATCATGCTCATCCTGTACCTGATAATCAGGTTTGTGTTATCTATATTAACAGGTAGCAGTAATGAACAGTGTAGATCATTCACAGCTGATATGTGTGTTAATGTGTTAAACCTTACAAATGTGTGTCATCGTGACTTAAACACACACCCTAACGCCCCTGTACATCTTCAAATCAGCATCTATCAGTGTGCGCGTGTGTAACACCCCCTCCATTGCAGAGGCAGTTGTTATATAACTCTGGTGCTTCGCCGACATAATCCCCTTCTTTGCCTCTCCCCGGATCGTCCCTCCATCCGTCGTCATGGTGACCCCAGCTCTGCCGCAGCAGGCACACTTGGCCTCGTCATCTTCCCTTCTGGTGCACTCTCAGCACTTGATTTGCTTGTCAAATCGATGAAGGCTGTGATTTCGCCCGGCGAAATCGTTGTAGATTAACGCGCCATGCGATCAATGCAGAGAATATTTAACACCTGGTGGTTACTGAAGCGACCTTTGATTTCATTTTGAATTTTTAGCATTAAAAGACCAAAAAAACAAAAAAAAACAAAGCGTGAGTGTTTTGTTGCCTAAGAACTAATTTGTTTTGAGAGGAGGTGATGGGTATACAGATAGTGATGTAAGGATGAGGGTTTGTGTGTTTGGATAAGAGGATTTCTAGTGCCGATAATCCCGCTCTCAGATCTCAGTTATCTCATTACATGATGTAACAAGGGATATGTGTGTGTCTAAATTATTTCTTTCCATATCTGCTCTCTCTCCTTATCTACACCCTCTCTGTTTCTTTATCTTTCTATTGCGTAGTCTGGTCATGTTTGTCCTCTGGCTGTCCTCTCCAATCTGTCTGTGTGTGTGTGTGTATGTGTGTGTGTATTTTTATTGGTTGAGTGAGGTGGAAAATTAGCTGTCAGCCCAAATGTCACACAGTAAATCAGTCAGTCAGATGTCAGATTTAATGCTATCAGGTGCTCAGAACAGGCTATTTGTTCTTAGCTTCTGGAGCCAGGTTTGTCATTAAATTACAGCCTGATTATAATGTCAGAATTTTAAGTTTACTTTGCTAAATGAACAAAGTTTTAATCTACAATCTGTAAAACTGACTTTTCTTCTGTTTTACATGGCTCAAACAAAGAAAAACTGAAATATTCCTGTGCGTAGCTTATTTAAATTAGTATATTTGTCACCATAATGTGAAAAAAGAGACATTGAAAGTCCATTTTGTAGCTTTTCTGTAGCTTTCAAGTTCATCCTCATGTAAAATGAAGCTGCTTTTCTAAAAAAAAGAAAAGGGAAAAAAAAAAGAAATTGAGTTTGAATTTCTGTTTTCAACGTCAAGAATGAACTTTCAAACTTAATAAAACTTAGTCTATTTAACTGTTAAAGATAAAATAAGTTCAATTAAAATTAAATTCAGTTATTGTTTGTATGGGTGTCATGCTACATACTGCAGTAGTATTTTTAAAAAACTTCAAAATAAAAGCTCAAAGTTGCACAACACAACCCATGTTAAGATCCAGGCCGTACACGGGCATGTAATGTGGGACGATGTGTCGCACTGCCTGACCCACATCTCATGCTGGTATCTGGTGGTTAACACAGTGATATTAGTGAGTGACCTTTATAAAGAAAACATGCCAAGTATCCATGTCTGCCGTGTTTATAACATGATATAAGATATAAAAACACGGATTGGAAAAAGAAAGAAAAGACGAGTCCATTAAGTAACTCTCTAACCGATCATAATTTCTGCCTCTTCATGTTTTTCTGTCCTCATCTTTGGCCTCTCTAATCCCGTTTTTCTATCCATGTTTAATGAAGCTTCATTAAAGATGCAGTTTCCACTGGTGAGCTCGCGGGGTGACCCAGACACTCGCATATACACACTGATCTGCTGAAGTCAGAGCATCAGCTGATCCTCTTAAGTCTCCGGAAAGCACACACTCTGTATAAAAAGCGACCAAATTCTGTGACTTCAGCCCTCCAGCGCTCTTTCTCTGTTCGCTTTTAACCGTCAAAGCTGAGTATTATCTGCTGTTTTGTGCGTGTGGATTAAAAAGTCTCTGGCAGGGTGATATTTATACAGTTTGACCTTGGGGTGTGTTTGTTTTGTGCGTTCATGTGTGTTCCCAGGTCAGATGTCTGGTACAAATCCACAGATCATTGTCGCTTTAATGTCTCTCTGTCATGCTACGCTCACACGTATAACATCTGTCAGAGCTACATAAGCTCGACATTAACCACTCCACTGGCCTCACACGTGCTGCATGCATTTCCCTAGAATCAAACCCTCCCCCCACTTCCCCATGTGAGTGTGTCTGAGTGTGTGTGTTTGTGACATTGATAAATACTGGCTGTGTTAAACTGTCAGAGACGTTTTTTATAAACTGGCCTCTAGTTGAACCTGACCTTTTTGGACCAGTTTCACAGGCTCTTCATTCCACTTTAGGACAAGAAAGGAAAAGTGAAGACAGACATGTCAGGACAGTAAACAGGAGAGGACAGAAGAGCATGTATTATACTGTAGATACAGACTGTTGGTTCTTGTTTGTGGTCTGAAGTTTGGGTGCTTCAACTTCACTCTCAGCCAAACACATGTCTAGAGGAGATCCCGGTGTTCAAATGTGGCCTTAATAATAAGAAATATGTGGGAATGTAATGCTGAACACTCAGTAATGTGTGAACTTGAAGTGTTACTATTCAAAAAGAAATACAAAAAGACACAAGACATGTAGAATATTTCCACTTGACGAAATGGTGCCACCATAAAAACATGGAGTCTTTGGTTGAATGTTTAACTCAGTGTAAACATCATATATTGATCTCCAATGACAACTTTACATATACATCAAAAGGTGTGACATAATATGAACTTTTAAAAGCTACTTAAGGAGTATGTAAAAATAGAAAGATGGGTAAAGTTTTACTGTGGTAATTTATCACCGTTCATTTAACGATTCAGATTTTTTTTTTATGACACTGTGACGGCTCCAATTTTGAAGCTTTAACTCCCACGCAACCATAGTGATTTGTTTTTTGCTCTTCTCAATCTTTAAATCGGTTGTTATTGGGATATAATCTGGTTTAAATAATGATAATAAAGCAGCTTTGTAAGGAAAGGGAAGTCCACTTTGATTTCAAGGAGACAAAGCAATGGAACGTTTAGTTTTACATTGATATAAAAGATCCTTTATAGAGAAAATCATTGTTTTTATCCACAACATTCGCTGCTCGGCGATATTTGTTAAAGAGAAGTGAAGCTTTTTACTGCGTCAAAGAAAACTTTATTGTGGATCATTCTTCCTTTTTCTTAAGAAGATGTCTGCAGGGCATCTACAAACTAAAACCTTGCCTCTGCTTTTTTGTTTACTCAAGCTGTTCTCACGGTTTCATCATTAATCCTTTCTGTTTGTTTGTTTTTCCAGATTGGCGCCTACGACCAGCAGATATGGGAGAAATCAGTGGAGCAGCGAGAAATAAAGGTGCGTTTGATTTATTGTTTGCTCCACCTTTCTGTTTTTTTTGTTGTTTTTTTTACCGTTTGTGTTCTGCTTATTTAAAAATCTCTCCGTATTCTGTATTTTACTTGTCAAGTTTCTTTTTTTCCACTCCTCCATCTTCCTCTCTTCCTTTTTGTTCAGTTTTCTCTCACCATGCTGTTCTTTTCCAGTGTTTTTCTTTTAACACTTTCCTCTCTACCTTCCTGGCTGGGTGTCACCTGCCCGTCTCCCCTTTCTTCATCTCCATCCCTTCTTCTCCAATACATCTTTTCCTCCTCCTCCTCTCTACAGTTTATTTCTCTGGTGAGTACACAGCAGGGAGGACGTCCCTCGCGTTGTCCCACAGTGCACGTCCGCTCACCCACGCTGTAGTCTGCTAGACTGTGATTGGTTGGTTTGGTCGCTCAGTTCAGTTTCCACAACAAATCCCGGTGTGTTTTTATTAGCCCCACTGTGCGTTCACACTGTAGCTGCACAGCTTTGTGACTGGCTGCAGGAAGACGTTGTTTCCTAACATGAACTGAGCAGCTGGGGTGCGAACACAGCTGGATTAGCATGAGGGTGACAGCAAGTGGACAGAAACTTCGTCCTCTGAGCAGACAGTTCTGCTCTCAGACTTCTTGAAGGTCAGCTCAGATTAAATTAAAGATTCACGAAAGACAAAACTGTTACATCACAAAATGCGCTGAAGGTCACGGCTGCATTTTTGTGATGAGTTGGCGCCGTTCGTTCTTTCGGGAATAGACATAACAGATTCAGGTGGGGCGGCACATGTCCACAGCAGAAATATATGCTGCATAGTCAGCTTGAAATCAACAATTTTCTTTTAATTCTCATATTTTATCCCTTTGAATCCTACATGATCACACCCAAAAACACTCACCAAAACATGGCAACGCTGATGTACAGGTATAGTACAGAATATAATGAGAATGAGAGTTTCAGACCATGAACTAACCACAAGGAAGTAGCAGGAAGGGGAGACACAGCAGGTATTGTTACAGAAAAAGAAAACATGACGTTTAGGAGGTTGTTCTCTTTCATAGTCACCAGTTTCAGTTTGGTTGGAGGTTCAGGTGTTTTTCTAGTAGCAGCTAATGTAGCTTTGAGCCTCAGAAAGAGATGCGAGGCAGGCTGTAGAGGTCTGATAAGCTCACTTCACATTTTCAAACTTGTAGTCTCCCAACTCCAAACGACGCTGACTCAAGTGACTTGAGGTGTCGGCTGCCTCTGGAGCCACAAAAGGTTTTACAGAACTTTTTATTTTCTTCCTCTTTACAGCACAGAGTGAGATGATAGATGTCCGGCTCTCAGGTTGTTAAGTGGTATGCAGACCTCGTTTGTGGGTTAAAATTAGAGGTCAACAGGATGATGTTGTGTGTGTGCATGCCTTGAAGCGACTCCCTCTTTAGTCGAGAGCTGTGGTCATTAGAGCCTCATCACCTGTCTGCTACGACCTCTCACCCTTGACCCCTAAAGAGGACAACTCCATCCCTCCCTTCTCAGATTTCACGAGGGATTTTCTGACAGCCAGCGTTCACAGGGTGCGATTCGAGGACCCGATAAGGCTTCTTAAAGTGTTTTTTTAGCGCAGGGTTACGTTTAGTTTTTAATTTGCTTTGTTCTAAGTTAACGATACCTCCCTCCTTCCCTCCTATTGCACCTCTCGTCCTGTAAACAGAGAGGTGAGAGTCACTCTCTTTAATGAGCTCAATGTTCGCACACAAACACAGCACTGGGACCTTGGCTCTTCATCTGTCAAATTGGTTTCCCAGAGTATTCTTGGCATGGTCTGAGTACAAGGCAGGTCACCACCTCAAACCTGTAATGTGTTAATTATACTGTTTATAGCGTCATGAAAAATGAGATAAGCAGTTGTTCTCCATACAAGCCATCTGTAAAATGTGCAGCTGTTTTTAGCAGCAACTTCTTCTCCTAATATCGACTATTTTGTCATCTGTGCTTTTGGTTTTAGAGAAGATGCAGCTGCTCCTTTATGCCGTCATCACACTCATTCATATCTTCAATTTCTGACGAACAAATGTACAATCTGAATTTAACCGAAGCATAGTTGATGTAATAATAATATAATGATAATAATAACAGAATGGATTAGGACTTGAAATGGACCTGATCTACAGTCTGTCACTGATGTTTTAGTGAGGAAAAACACTGTAAAGCTCTGCTGAAGAAAACCAGTCACCGCCTGCTGGCACAAACATAAAACTACAATATATTTTGCTGCTTTAAACAGTTAAAATCCATTTAAATATGTATTTTAGAAATGTAGCAAAGAGTGCAACAGAACATTAAACATCAACATGACAAGCAGCCTTTAATAAGGAATGTAAAGAGCCATTTTCTCCTGAAGTCGCACTAATCAGTCAAATGAATGTCTGGAATTTCTACATGTTGGTGCAGTCAGTGACCGAGGCAACATCATAACTTGTAGCTGGAGGAGAAACTAGTTTATAAAGATAAGGGGCTATGAATAGCTCCGAGATACGAGAGCTGTGGCCAGACGAGATGTTTGTGAAGGACTTTACTGCTGCGGTAAATCTAGTGCCAAGAGGGAAGCTATTGATCGGCTCCTTTTAGCCCTGCATGGACACACACACATATACTGAACATGTTCGGTTGTTGGTTGTACTATTTAAAGATAAGAGGCTCCATCAAGCCTCTTTATCAGACCATGGACTGATAACACACAACCTGATTGACCCGTATGTAAATATTAACATAAACCACCATCATATTCAAGTGTACACCTTTGTGTCATTTCACAGTACTGCTGAACATGAGTTGCATTTTTAAAAATGAACAGTATTTCAAACCGTTTAAAGGATTTCCTCTTGTGTACTGATAAGAAACAACTTGATTATTGTGTAATGTAGTGCTAACACCACACCGGATTTTGAGTGCTGATATCAAAGTCGTACTTTTTTGTACACTAGTTTGGAAAATGCAAATGTTTTACCACAAAATCCCTTTTTATTTGCCTAGTCAGACATAATTTAACGTGTGTGTGTGTGTGTGTGTGTGTATATACATCAAACACAAAAATACACAGTACGAGCCACCATATACATGATTGCTAATCAAAATATTTGCAAAAAAATATAGAAATCAAATATTTTCCATGTATATTTGATTATTTTTCAATACATGGAAACTGTGTGTGTGTGTACACAGTGGACTGTGGTCAAGTCTATGATTACCCAGAGTCATTGATATGAAACCTCAAGTTTAAACTGTTGTCAGGCTGGTTTGTTGCTGACATTGTTGTACTTGACCACACACATACACACACACACACACACACACACACACACACACACTTCACTGCACATTCATTTGTATTTACCGTCCCTGTTATTACTCACACAAAAAGGCTGTCATGTGTGACTGTATTTACAGTCACTTTTTAAAAAAGTTTTAGTGCAGTTTGTCATCGCAGCTGACAAAGACACACAGACACACACGCACGCACGCACGCACACGCACGCACGCACACACACACACACACACACACACGCACACACACACACACACACAGATAGTGTATGCATCATAGGAGGAAGTGGCTCCCTGGCACAGGAAGCGAGTGTGCCACAGAGGAGCGTTACCCCCAGAGTCATAAACTGCACAAACCACCAACGTTAAAACTATCACAGCAAACCTCAGGGGGGGTGAATGACTGCTTTAACCACCGGTTTGAAACGAGGGAGCCGGTTTAACAGACTGAAAAGTCTCCAGGGATGTTCTACTGGTTTTCTTCTATCCTCTGAATCTTTTAACAAACACAAAGCTGCAGAAGCGACTCCACACTGAGCCCGGCTTTTCTCCCAGACTCCAGATGTTGAGGTTAAAGTAGTAGTGTGTGTGTAGGATAGAGCCAGAACGCACGGTGTGCCTCCTCAAACACTTAACATGTGTGTGTTTACAGAGGCATAAAGTGCACGAGAAGCCTCCTGTAGTTGAGTTGCTGTAGATGTGCGTCGGTGTGTATGTGACTATATTAATTTCTCTCTTTGTTTCCGTCTTTGTGTGACTTTGTGTCTCTCTGTCTCCCCCTGCAGGGCTTGAGGAACAAGCCAAAGAAGACAGGACATGTCAAACCAGACCTTATAGACGTGGACTTGGTTAGAGGTGAGAAAAAAGTGTGTGTGTGTGCACGCGGAAACGTTCTTTCCATCAAGCTAATTAGATTAGATAAAGCTAAAACCATCACACATTGTCCCCTCAGTGGCATGGACATACAGTAAAACTCACACACACACGAACCTGAGATGCCAGCGTCGCCGAGCCAACCTCCTGTCAGCGCTAATCCTCGCTCTTTCTGTCTTCATCTCTCTATCTGCGCTCTCATCTCTTCGTATCTGTCTCATATTCATCACACTTTCAATTATTCATCAAATCAGTCACGTTTATCCTCATTGTTGTGTCGCCGCGCAGGAAGAGGCGAGGATAATCAAGAAAGAAACGGAGGAGAGGAGATGAACAGAAAGAGGGGAGGGTGGGAGGAAGTGAGAGAAAGATGGAAAAAAGACAAAAGGGGGAGGAAGAGGAAGAGGAGAAGAAACAAACACGCTGCTCTAATGTGTCTCCGGGATGTATTAAGTTTTATTCTTGCCGCAGGCTTAATTAGCTCCTTTCATTAAACTGAGTGTACAGTGTGTACTTACTCTGTTCCTCCGCAGGTTCGGCGTTCGCCAAGGCCAAACCAGAGAGTCCGTGGACGTCTCTGACCAGGAAGGGCATCGTCAGGGTCGTCTTCTTCCCGTTCTTTTACCGATGGTGGATCCAGGTCACCTCCAGAGCCATTTTCCTCTTACTGCTGGCTCTCTATCTGCTGCAAGGTGAGCACGGGTGTTGTAGTGCACCAAAGTCTGTTTATTAAACATGAGAAATAAGTCATGCTTCATTTGATTTTACATCTACAGTTCCTGGTTTGAACAGCGTCCAATGAGGTTCAGTTACATCAAACATTTACTGATTGGTCTGCTCTCAAGGCTGATGTTCAACAGCTGCTATTGCTTTTTCTTTAAATACATCTTGTGGGCGTGAGTGTTCCCAGGTTACGCCTACAGAGGTGCACACACTCGCTGCATAAACACTTGAACAGTGTTTTCCACCACACTACACCACCTACGTCATGGCAGCCTTTTCATGACGACTGTTTTCATCTCTCTCTCCAACCCTCCACCCTTCCTGCTCACTTCCTTCACATACCACATCAAAACACACACACCTTAAGTCCAACCCTTTTAGCTTGTTTTGTTTGACTTTCTTCATCACATTCAGGTGTAAATCCATATTAATGAAAAGAGTAACACCTGGCCACTGACTCCAAGCAGCAAATTCATTTAAATGGACAGTGTTTGGATGCCAGCAAGACCCTCGTCAGGTGGAAAAAAAAAGAAAAAAGAAAGAAGAAGAAGCTGCAGAGTTTAAACCGTAACCTTGACGTGGTCAGTCTATTTTCTGTCTCTCCCGCAGTGGCAGCAGCAGTCCTGTACGTGACCATCCCTCAGCCTCATGGGATACCGGCCACCGAGGTGTTTGGAGCCATCTGGCTCATGTTGCTTCTGGGCACCGTCCACTGTCAGATCGTCTCCACCAGGACCCCAAAACCTGTCTCCAGCGGCGGGGGGAAGAGACGCAGGTAACGGCACGGAAGAGATCAGGGGGAAATATGATGTGATGGAGGCAGTAAGTCGAAGAAAAAAGGATGAAACATGTCAAGGGAATGCAGAAAATAAAAAATTACAGAGCTGCAGAGAGGGAAAGAAGGGGAGGAGAGATCAAGGGAAGGACAGAATAAGAAAAGCAGGAATAGATGCTGCACCCAGAAAGTCCCTTTTGGTTAACAAGGGAGACTCCAAAAGAGATAACAAGCATGAAGAGGGTGAGGGAAAAAGTTGTGGAGACGAATGAATACGTCTTTTGTTGCTGGGTTGCATTTTTCCTTGTTTGATTCTGCCAAGTTCTCAGTCAGCTTCTTTCACTGTAAATCAAACTGAAGCATTTTTATGATGGAGAGAGTTTCTGTCAGCGTCAACGCCCATCAGCCTTTCCTCAGACTTTATGGAAATCTTTGTAAATCTATGTAAATTTGACAGTTCAAAAGATGTTTTAAAGGCAAGAATTGGGACCAACATATGAAAAAAGCCTTTGTATTGTATCTAGAGTACGTGTTTACCGCCTGCCAGGCAGAAAATGAGTCATTTCAGATATAAACCATCAAATTAAGCAAGTCATTTAATTGATAATACATTTCCTTAATGGGTGTGTTGTGAAATCTCTCCATGATAAATCTGATGTCTCTGGTTCAAGACAAATGGGATTCACTGTGTGTGAAAGTAGAAAGTAGTTCGCTTTACTCAGTGTGTTCTTTGTAGTTTTTAGATTTGTGATTTTTCTCTTGTTTGAAAGCTTGTCAGTGTGTGGCTGCTGTTTCTGGGTCAAAACGATGTAAAGACAATTTTCAGACTCTTTGAAAGAAAATTGGACCATGCCACAGTTTTGGAAAGGGTTTTATGCGAGGGGACGGTGTCCTGTCCTGAATCAACCTGGGTCATCGTTCATTCAAAGAAAGGGAAGAAATCATAAAGAGGTTTTTTTTTTTTTTTATCTGTCTTTCTCTTCCTTATAGACAGTTCATGAGAAATCATTCTCAAGGGAATCTTAGTGATACCTACCTTACATGCCTGGAGGTCACAAACTACATTCAGCTGTAGCAGTAAAATACATCAGCCAGACCAGAGGTTATTGTAGTTTGGGTTTTTTTATCAGTTATAGATGAACGATGTTTATCCTGCCTTTTTAATCTGGAAACCAAACGACAAGTCCTGTCCTTCTCCTTTACAGTATGTCCTTTATTAATAACCAAATATTACAGGAGCAGTTCTGCAAAAATCCAACTTTTATGTTAATATCCTGCAAAAGTAGACATTAAATTCAAATTTCATAAAAGGATATCAAATTAAAATCCGGAACATTTCTATAATTTTCTTTATATAAAACTGATAGAATTAAGTGTCTGGGATATTAATACATAAAACTAATGATCATGTCTTAAGATATATTTTTTTCTTAATATTGGAATGCTATTTATGAAGTTTTTATTAAAATACTTTTGCAGAATAACAACCTAAAAAAGGATTTGTTTTGCAGAGTTTGTCTTTTAATTGTATCAGTCTCTGTGTCCAGCGGTTACCTGAGTTTTAGGTACCAGAGCTGCATTAGTAGTGCTTTGTTTTTTAAACGTCAGCCTCTGTAAAGTTGAAAATCCTTTTCACTGATTTAAAAAAAATGCAAGAAAGAAAATGCAGCCAGGTTCCCGGTGGATGCACTGCTGTAGTTTAAAGTCACCCGGTCCGCTCTAAGTCTCTCTCCACCCCTCTATTCTTTCCAAACTGAAGGAAGTTGAGGAAGGCATCTCAGATGGAGGTGCATAGGGAAGGCGACGGGTCTAGCACTACCGATAACACACAGGAGGGGGCGCCACACTCCCACTCAGCCAGCACCACATACAGCCTGGGCGCTCTCTTCCAAGATTTCTGGCATGATATCTGTAAAGCTGGGTGTGTATTTTCGTTTCCCATCTTCCTAAACCGAGATGATGTACAAAGACAGGGCTGGGGTTCACTTCACAACGTGGTTAAAGTTATCAGTTTAAATGAATATTTTATGGTAAAACCACTAAATTCCCAATCTGGAAGTTATGTGTCCAACCAGTGAATAAACATACTTCATGTCATCAACTTAAATTGTGAACTGAAGCCCAGCCCGGCCTCAGACCTAACCTGGGCTTCTTCAGCTGCAACATCACTCCCTCTCTTCTAGTTAACTTGAATCTTTTCAGAAAATAATGATCATTTTGTCCAGTTGGTGTACTGCTGACCGCACAACTATTGATTCCTGAGCTTCGGCATCACTGTTTTCAGCGATGAATGGAGGGATTTTGCAGCTGATCTCCACCAGAAATCCACTTAAAAGCTCCATTTTTATCTTTTTATGTCTGTAGTTTGAATGCTTCTACTTCGAGCTTTCAGCAGACTGCAACAGTGTGGAACGTTTCCGAGCACTAATTAACTCTTGATTTGGCGACTTCATCTATTGATTATCTGCCACAATCAGTGCAAGACACTTTTAGACCACTATTAATCGTCTGACTCACTTGTTTAATTTAAGAATTCATATTTTGAGATTACCAGTGACACTTTTATGATCAGTGTTTTTTTCAAATTTTATCCCTAATCCATTAATTTATTAACTTATTCAGTGTTTTAAACACTGTCTCAATATTTGGCATTAATTTTGTATGAATGTTCCACATTGCTGTGTGAATGCATCCTCTTAGTATCATTTATCTCACCGCATGTCTGCTTCTTCTGAGACTGAACATCATGATAAACTCGCCACCATGCCGTGTTTTTATCTAAACATCTGTCTCGATCTATACACGTCTGTCTCTTTCTATCGATCTCTCCTGCTCTCCCCCCTACTCGCTACATTTCCTCTCCTGCTTCAGATCTAAGAAGTCGAAGCTGTCCATTGACAAGTCGACAGAGACTGACAACGGCTACGTGTCTCTGGATGGCAGGGTGACCAATCGCAGCAGTGAGGAGGGGCTCCAGCTCCACGAGCAGCGAAGCGACCCGCTGAACAGAGCTGACGAGGTGTGCTGGAACTCTCACGCCAAGCCGACACACACTCACACACCCCGCAGCACGGGACTGATCCTGGCAAGCGGCAATAAGGTGATCCATCGAACTGTAGACAGGATTAATAGATGGATTAATTGATTGATTATTTTGGTACCAGACAGCGCCGTAACATGTCCGTCTCTGCAGGATTTGGCTGATGTGTGTTCTTGTGTCTTTTAGGAGCCAGCATCTGATGAGGCGTCCAGCGAGGAGGACCCTGAAGCATCCTACAGCACCCTCCGGAGGGGAGTTGAAAGGATGAACAGTGACTCTACGCTGAGAAACCGCAAGAATACACACCACTACAAGAAACACTACGCTGTGGAGGTGAACACACACACACACACACACACACAGAAGGCGACGTGTTAACTTCTCAAAGTTAAGTTTAATCGATTCACGTTAGGAAAGATGCAAACAAACCACCCTGCTTTGTCTGTCAGGATGTCCCCAAGTCCGGCACCAGCTGCAGCTCCAGATGTTCCAGCCTGAGGACTCAGGACTCGGAAAGCACTCGACATGAGTCCGAGACCGAGGACCTGATGTGGGAAGACTTCCTGCACTGTGCCGAGTGCAGATCATCCTGCACCTCAGAGACGGGTCAGAAGAAAACACAACTTTACATTAGAACCACTACAACAACAAGACATTTAAACGTCCCTGTAGATGATATGTCGGCTGTTTTAAACTAATACTGTGACTCCTTTTCTTCACAGAGGGAGAAGGCGGAGGGACACCAGTCTGTCCTCCTGCTAAAAAGGAGTACAGAGACGACCCCTTCCATCAGGTCTGTGAACCCTCAAACATGTAAACAAATGTAAAGCACAGCGTCTTATAGAGAAGCTTTCAGGTTAAGTCAAACGTGTGAACCCAGCTGTTTTCTGAGCTGCAGATCGCCAAGACATTTGATTGATTACTCTTCACCCCATTTGAATATTATAATAATAAGTTTATTTAGTATAGCACTTTTTCAAAATAACCAACACTAAAGCATGAGCAAGAACTGAACATGGCTGCTTTTTAAAAGAATGTAGGTCTACAAGGAGAACGTTTCATAGTGTTGGAGCACGGGTCAGAAGATCTAAGTGACCTTCTTGTGATGTAAAGATGGACCCTGTCATACATGTATTCTGGTGGTTCTGTATCCAGCTACATGAGAAAAGAAGAACTTTAAAATGAAACTTGATGCGAGGCCAGTGTATAGCAGATAATACTACAGAGCAGAGTGGTTTGTAATCAGTTTTTTCCTTCAGGGTCATGTTCCCTGGCTGCACAGCTCCAACCCCGGTCTGGAGAGAGTGAGCGCCATCGTGTGGGAGGGAAATGAGTGCAAGAAGGCCGACATGTCCGTCCTGGAGATCAGCGGCATGATCATGAACAGAGTGAGTTACTAAAGGGATACATACCATTCATGTTTCACCTACTTCCACTCACAGCCACTTCAATAGGTACATTTACTTCTCACACAGGTGAACCTCTACACTCCTGGTATCGGTTACCAGGTCTTTGGAAACATGGTCGCAGTGACGCTCGGCCTCACACCTTTTGCGTACAGGTACTGCTGACATAACATGACTCATCAATATGTGTCTGTGCCTTTAAAAAAAAACTGAACTTGAACGTTAATGTTTTTACTTCCTGCAGGCTGTCTCAGTACTGCGACTTGGATCAGCTGACCACGCTCACAGCCAATGAGCTGCTGGCTGTAGCAATGGGAGGCGGGTGTGGATCAGACGCCTCGGTCATCACCATGGTGACGCTCAGCTTCCTGGTGCGCGTCTGCCTTATATGGCTCTTCTTCTTCCTGCTCAGCGTCGCAGAGAGGACCTACAAACAGGTGGGACGACGGCTTTGTGAATTATCGGTTTTAATGGCCGCGAGAGTCTGAATCTGTGTCGTCATTCAATCGACGATGTGCCGTGTGTGTTTCAGAGGCTGCTGTTTGCCAAGCTGTTTGGTCACCTGACTTCAGCCCGCAGAGCCAGGAAGTCTGAAGTCCCTCATTTCAGACTGAAGAAAGTTCAAAACATCAAGATGTGGCTATCGCTACGCTCCTACCTCAAGGTGCCTCACTCACTGTTGATTTTGCCCTTAATTGCTGTTTAACATTCGGGGGGTTGGGACACGTTCAGAGCTATAATGAAGTGAACTTCTGTTTGATTTGCAGAGGCGGGGTCCTCAGCGCTCAGTAGATGTGATTGTGTCGTCTGCCTTCCTGCTCACTCTGTCCGTCGTCTTCATCTGCTGCGCCCAGGTAATGTCACAGTGTGTCCACATTTAGCCACTGTTAGCTCAGGAGTGCCCACATTATGAGTTTATAACTCTGTATAAATAATCAGGCCAAGTCTTTTGTCACTGAAGTTTCAACCGATAGTCTTCTCCTTTTAATGACAGGGACTGATTTGAATGTTATCACACATGTAGAAACAACTACATTTTTATTTTATGCAGCTCTCCAAATGAACGGCATGTTCGTCTGCTGTCTATCGATCTTCTCCGCTTCAGTGCTATGAACAGTACTGCACGTGTGTCTCCTCATCAGAGCAAACCAGCTGAGCTGTGGGATTTATAGTAAATATGATTACTGTAAACCGCACAGCTAAGCAGGTGGACGTTCGCCCTGTGAAACGGAAAGACTAATTTAGGAGGCGTCGGGATGTTTGCAACACTGAAACAGAGCGGAGGAGGAGATCAATGGATAGACAGACAGCGTGACACTTCAGTTCAGTTCATCCTGCTCACTTGTCCAAGTTGTAAATGAAACTTTCAGCCTGATTCTAATCCACAGGCAGACGACGCTGAAGAGAAACTGCAGGGAAGAGACGGCGCGATGCATAAACAGGCGTTTCTCCTCTCACTGTTGATTTTGAGCGATTATTGATAATATTCATGAGCCCTTGTTATTTAAAGACATCAGTTCACAGAAGATTGTACTTCAGTGACAAAAGACTGAAATAAATTGTCTTGTTATCACGGGAAAAAATTAGCTTTGTTATCTCGATAACAGAATTCAAACAATGATTACAAGCACGGCCATTCTCAGCTTCCATACATCAGAAAGTCTTGATGTCTAAGCCTGAGTAAAAGACAACATATACTGAAACGTTAGACTGGCTAATGTACTTTCACGTCTTCCTCCAGCTGCTGCACGTCCATGAAACGTTCCTGGAGTGTCACTATAACTGGGAGCTGGTGATCTGGTGCTCCAGTCTGTCTCTGTTCCTGCTCAGGTTCGTCACTCTGGGCTCCGAGACGAGCAAGAAGTACAGCAATACCTCCATACTGCTCACTGAACAGGTACACACACGCACAGAAAACACGTTTAGCCACACACACACACTGCAGACGGGGTCGCCAAACACTGACCAACAACTGATCCGTCGCGTGTTTCACAGATCAACTTGTATCTGAAGATGGAGAAGAAGCCAAACAAGAAAGAGGAACTGACACTGGTCAACAACGTCTTAAAACTGGCTACCAAACTACTCAAGGTTCTTTAACGCTCTCATTTTCACGATTCTTCACGCTCTTTTTGTTCTAATGCAAACTTCTAAATGACTGTGTGTGTTCTCTCTGTCTCACTCCAGGAGCTGGACACTCCTTTCAGGTTGTATGGTTTGACTATGAACCCTCTGCTCTACAACATCACCCAGGTGGTCATCCTGTCTGCGGTGTCGGGAGTCATATCTGACCTATTAGGGTTTAACCTGAAGGTAACTGATGTGTTACATAGATTGGAAATATGACACTGGAAGCTTGGCTTTATCTCTTTTTTTTATCATTTTACTTTGAAAAGTTAACTTCTTTTACTTGTAATGAACAATATTTTATTACACATTGCACGTTTAAAAGATCAGACACAGGCAGAAGGTTTGTGTATTAATGCTGTTTGTTTTTCTTTCTGTTCTCAGCTGTGGAAGATCAAATCGTGACAGTGAACGGAGACACGGCATTGACCTTCACACTCACTGACTGAAAAGACTGAACGCGCGACATATCGGAGTGCTTTGACCTTCAACGTTCCCACTTTGTGCAATTCACAAACTATTTATTTACCCACTCAGTGTTTTTACTTTTAGGGTTTATTTGAATTGTAGTTTGTTTTTATTTTTGTGCTCCACGACACAAAAACCATGCTATATTTGACCTGTCTACATCAAGTGTTAGTATTATTATAAGCATAAATTATATGTTTAACGTGATGGTCTAGGTTCTCAGCTGAAGTTTTCATTCACAAATCTGAAGGCAAAGAATTGAGACACCGACAGGGCAAGAATCATTTTGTCATTTTTGTGTTTTGTTTGCTTAAACTGAAAGTTTTTGTTATTTATATGTTGAGTACATTTCGAAAACTTCGAACTCTGTTACAACCTTAAATCCCATTTTCAAAGTACATATGTTACTCCACCGGTTTTCTTCCAGCAACAAAGACAAACTGTCCAGTTTTATTACAACCTGATGCTTAAGTTGTAGAAAATTTAAACCACAAAGTATATTGTGATCCAGCTACAGTTACAATGATGTTTATTAACTCAAATCTGGCTGGTTTGGTGCAGAAAATCCACCGCTAAAATTAAAAGAGACGTTAAGTTCCAGGTTAACAAGAATGTAAAGAGTTTAATTTACCTCTATAACCCATTCATACCCACTCCAAGATGTAATAATTACATTTAGATATCTGTTAACACGACAACGACATCAGGACTGCAGAGAAACAATCATACAGCTAGTGGAGATGACAGAACATTGATACAGATGTGGAAGTACAGTCTCATTAAATTTAAAAAAACCTTTTTATCCTTATTTTTGTCCACGTCGGTGGGTTTGACAGTATTTCCAGCAATATGTACGCAGGTAGTAACACGATATTTTCATACATCTGTTAAAACGCACAGGAAATTTGGTTTAAACGCAGATTAGGACATTGTTCTATCCCTGCACGTGAACGTCTGCAGAAAGTGGTGCAATCCCACAATGCAACGCCACATTTTATACATAATTGACAAAGATTCATAAGTGTCAGAAATATAATTTTACTGCTCCCTTTAGAGCAAACTGAGTGTGGAATACATAGAAAACTGACTAAGCAGACACAGACTGAGTCTAGAAGTGGCCTCTATTTTTAGGAACATTTTGGGTTTTTTAGCTCTTCTGACAAAAAAGGTGAAATTTTCAGTTCAGTTGAAGAACAAATCAGTGTAACTTCACTTAATCCTGCGTATCATAACAGCATGAAGAGTTAAACTCCAGATTTTCCACCAACTATTAACTCCCAGAGCTCATTAGACATTTCCCAGTGATCAAAGCGAGAGTCAGTCAACCTGTCGGGTTTCTAAAAGCTGCAGTTAAAACATGAATGAAGATATGCACTTTAAAAAAAAAAAAACAGATTTTAAAATGGAAGAAAAAGAAGTTACATCTTGTTTCAATGTCGAGATATTTTTTCTTTTTAGTACCTCACCTGCTTGACACGACGTGTGTGTGTGTTTGCTGTTCAAGCGAATGTTAGAACTTAAAAACAGTATCGACAATTCACATCGCTCTCATGGAAAAGAAAAAAAAAAGTCTACATGGTACAGAAAGTTATCATGCCCGCAGAAAACATCCTAAATGTTGTCTCAGTTAATGTGTTAGCATTTCTTTTTTTTGCTGACTGGAACTAAATTCATTCATACAAAAAGCTATCATAATCATCTTTAGTGTGTTTGAGGAGGAAGACCAAAGTGCTTATTTCACTGTTTGTTTGTTGTTGTTTTTTGTTTCTGCTGGAAAAAGAATGTATTTGCAGCATTATGCTTTAAGATTTGTTTCCCTTTGGAAATATTTTATTTTATTTTTTGCTCTTTCATTGTTCATTTGTAAAGGTTGTTTCTCACGCTCGTTGGAAAGGCGAGGCACGTTATACTGTGTTTTTAAAAAGGAACAAAGTTTGAAATGTATGTATGAACATAAATCTAGGTAAAAGGACTCCATGTTGTGATTCTGTTTTCAAAGAGTCTGAATATTTAGATTTTTTTTTTTTTTTGTGAACTGGTCTGTCCACAAGGTCTACATTTTTATAAGAAAAATAAAAAAAATTGATGTTGACTCGCTGATTCTTTTGTCTTTTGTCTTTCATGGCAAACTTTCAGTATACACTTTATAAATAAAGTGTGAAACACATTGTTAATTTAAAGAATAAATATTTGAATGGTTGCCAGCGAGTCTAACACAACACTGACGACTGACAAACATACATACATGACAGGGAAGGGGTCTAATTCAGTAGTGGAATGTAACTCAAGTAATGTTCCTCAAATTTATACTTTGGTCAGTTACTAAAGATGTGTGTAATTTCTTTATTTGAAAAATATTTAATATACTACAAGTAAAACATGCAAATACTTTCCTCGGTGAGGAAGAAAGTTAAGAAGAACAAGGAGGAGGAGGAAAAAGGAAGGGAAGAAGTAAGTGAATAAAACAAAGTGACAGTTTCAAAAAAAACTTTTTTTTTATTAGAACAATACAGCAGATATAAAGGTCTATTGCAATCAAACACTCCCATCAGAACGGAACATGTGCTTCAACAGACAATATGCGCTCCCCAAAGAGGAATAAATTAATAGAAACTAGATCAAATAAAAACAGAAGATGAAGAAAAGAAAAAAAAGAAAAGAAACAGAAAATGTGATGCACAGAGAAGATGACGATCACTCCAATCATAATTTCTTGTTTAGAAAAAGCCATCGTCACATAGAAACCCGCAAACTTTGTGTGTGGGCGCCACATTTTGTTATTTTCAGGAACTCGCTTTTTTTTTCTTCAGATCTTTAGAGAAAATTTTGTTATTTTTCCACATGATCTGTGGCTGAATGAGAGAAACAAATGATAAATACCAGAAACAAATGATAAATATCAGAAGAGAATAAAGTGAAATTAAAGCTTGCAATAATAATAATAATAATAATAATAATACCGAGAACAGCAGTGGATAAATTAAAAATACAATCCAATCAAAAAGAAACACGTGTTTTCAGGCAGAGTATCGTTGATCTGTGAGGAGGTGAATCTTATCAAGCGTCACAGACGAGGAAGACGACGATGAACTGCGTCTGCGTCTGTTTTACCAAATATGTGACTCCTCCTCTGGGGATTTGTTTATAAAAATATCTTTTAATGAACCATTGAAGGGAAGAAACATACATTGGTGATATGGAAATAAGTTTTAAAATCATGGACTTTAAATTTGGTTTTAAGCACAAACGTCTGAGCACAGGACAAGCGATCTGCCGTCTCCTCGTTTATATTTCAAGATCTTCAGGTCAGAAAAAACGACTCTGAGTCCTGAAGTCGCCGTGTGTTTGATAAGATTCAGATGTTGTGCCTTATATTTCCTCCTCGCCTCCACCTCTGCCTCTCATCCTTGCATATACAGACTACATGAAGCGCTTCCCTCCGGCTGCAGTATTACTGTGTTATTCTCTCCGTCGCCTTTCACTGCAGGAGGAAGTGTAGATATAACACCTCTCCATCCTTAATTGATTTATCATCTAACATATTTATTTATTCTTGCCATCGTATTGTAACATCATTTTTTTTGTTCTTTTTTAATATATATTTCATACAAATCTATAACCCAAAATTTAGAAATCTTATTTACATGGAAAAGTTTTTTTTTTTGTTTTTTTTTACTTTTAAAAGTGACTAGTAACCCCTCGCCCACCCTGGTTCCCAACATCTCCCCCTGCTACCTTCACAATCATGGAAGAAATCCACTCATCTCTTTCCTTGTTTTCATTTTTGAATGCTAAAGTATGAAAACAGCATTCAGCAAAAAAAACAAAAAAACAAAAACAAAACAAAAAACACCCCCAAATTTTTTTAAAGCCATAATTACGCTTTTCAAATCAAACCATTAAAACTCAACACAGAAGAAAATGTTGGATTATTAAAGGGAGGTTTTGAACGCCTCGCCCCTCCTCCGAAAACAAACAGAGAGTTTATAAAACCCCGTCTTTAAAGTGGTTTTATAGTCGACAGAGCTGGAGGAGATGGGGATGGACAGACGGACAAAGGAGACAGAATGAGAACAAAACACCCTTGTCAGTCTTTTTTAACAGCGCCCCCTGGGAGGACATCCTGTGTATTACGCACACAAACACACACCAGACAAGTCACTTCTTCCGTCTTCAGTCTCGAAGGGGGAGAGCTCGTGTGTGTGCATGTCTTCTAGGTTTGCATGTGCAAGTGTGTGTGTGTGAACCAGTGCCTCCCCTGTTGTAAAATGCGTGTGAGTGAATGAGTGTGTGTGTGTGTTAGAGAGTGCCGTCGTCGGCGCAGCCCGCTCCCGCCGTGTAGCGAAACTCCTGCAGGTTGGAGACGCCGTGGAAATGAACGAAAGCCCCCGCGACCACCAAGATGTGGAACAGCTGGTGGGAGTGGAACTAGGAAAAGACGAGCAGAGAGGAAACAAAAAGAGAAAATTAGACGGTGTGTGACAGAAACTGGGGGACATAAAGAGAGAAAAATGTGAAGAAGAAAGTGCTACAACATTGTGTTGGTGTGTGTGTTTGTCACTTACCCAGATGTCACACTTGCCAGGGAAGAACCTCTCAGGGATGCGAGCAGCGTACAGACAGGCGCCGGTGATGTAGAGCGTCGCCATGAGCAGCAGCCAGCCCATCTGACCCATTGTGGTGGCTTTGATCAGACCCTCGCTGATGACGAAGTGCAGGGTGGGAACCACGCCGCTCAGACCCAGACCCACAAACACCCCTGAACACAGACACAGATCATGAACATTTAAAACCAGCATAACTGAAGTAGATTTTTTTCCTTCTCGATACTGATTCTGACACCTGCGTATGATCTGATACAAAAAAAACAAAGAGAATGAATGCCGTAAACTTTCTCTCATTATCTAGTTTCACAGTCAAAGTGACATTTATCTAGCTCATGCTGATGTTAGACTACCAGAAATAAACTCTACTTTGCCCTACTCTGCCTCTGATTGGCTAAAACTCAACGCCTTTGTTGGTTTTGGGTTGGTTAGATCGGTTTTGGGGGGGAAGAGGTGAACAGGACACTGTCCCACTTGGAGGTATTTCTAACACAGCTATCACAACAACTCAGAGTCACATGATGAACAGTATCTTTGTGGCTCTATTGCTAACATAAACGACTGATCAGAGCGGCTTTAAAGCACAAACTAAAAGGTGAATATCGTTACGGTCTCTCTACCTGCTCTGACTCCTCTGTATTGCGGCGTGGCGAAGAAGTCGCACTGCGAGACAGTGATGGCGGACAATCCCAGCACGCACACCACTAACAGGTAGATGAAGCAGGGCTGAGGGGAGCAGTAGAAGGAGTAGTACAACCAGGGGACGAACGATCCCATGATCAGGAAGGCGATCCCGCTGTAGTCCAACCTGCACAGAAACACAGAGTGGATTATAGACACAGTGGGACTGTAAGCTCATCGTGAAGCCTGTGTGTTCACAGCATGTGCGTCTTACTTGGAGAAGACTCTGGAGACGCCTTCAGAGTGGCAGTAGACTGTGTGGAAGAGCCAAGAGAAGGAGAGGCAGAGGATGGCCCCGAGGAAAAACATCCCGATCACCACCTTCTCCTGGACCGGAGCCACGAACGACATGTTAGGCCTGAACATGTACATCAGACCCAGAAAGAGGAAGAACAAACATCCTGCAGAGAGCAAATGCAAGAAGAGACGAGGGCACAGAGTGAGAATTAAAAATGAATCAAGCCTGTCCCTGAGTTAATCAGAAATAAACATGTCGGCATGTGTTCGGCTTTGGCAACTAATTCTCTCTAATAATGCCAAGACACACAAAACAGGATGAAGAGTATTCAGTAATACTACACTACTACTTCAGGGTGAAGTACCTCTGTTTAACCACTAGGTGGGAGCAGAAACTTACTCAAGTCCAGACACTTAAAGGCTCTTAAAGCAGTTAAAGATAAATGGTGAGTACAGAAATAATAAAGAGCTTTAAACCAAAGTTTGTTTTCTCACTTTTCCCAAATGCCAAACAAATTATCCAAGGAAACACAAACTAATCTTCTTAGCAGCAAAAGAAATAACAGTCATTATTCAGCAGTTACAGTCTTCAGATCAAAAACAGTCCACAAATTTAGTTAGGAGGAAAAACACATTTAGGAGTGCAAATGTTTTGGTTTATTACATCGTGAGTGATTATAGAAAGACTTAGCTCGAGGATATTCCTCTGTAAAACTGAAGAAGAGTCGATACTACACACACACTTACCAAACCAGAAAGTTTAGTAAATCCAACTAATGAGTTCACAAGAAATCAGAAGTAATTCCCTGGAGTTTGATGAAGTGCTTATAAAAGTAAATATTTCTGGGTTGTGCTACATGATGTTGTTATAAACCCGCCTGATTTACCGAAGACGAACTAAAACAAAACTTGAGTGAAGAAACAGAAACAAAGAGTACGACTTCTTTCTTTCATCACAACGTTTTTGTGAAGTTCTTGAAGAACTTCGTGTGTGCTACCTAGCAGATGTGTCCAGATGTTTCCCGTCTCCGTGTGGATTCTGAAGATGCTCTTGAAGCAGGCGCGGAACGAAGGCATGGGCGGCCTGTGGCCGTGAAGCAGGAAGTCGTTGTCCTTCAGCCAATCGGGGAGCACGTCGTGAGGTATGACGCGCCACCTGCCCTCCCACACCTGAAGGACACAGACAGGAGCGTCACATTGAAGTCTAGAAAAACAACCTAAAGGCCAAATGGAAGATGTTAATGGTAAAAAGCAGTAGGTCGTTTACTAGTTGCGTGTGTGTGTGTGTGTGTGTGTGTAAGAGGGAAGTACGGCATGTAATCACGAGTGTGTGTAGCGAAGGTGTCAGATGAACAGTATCGGGGTCGAGTGATGTAAATAAATAAACTGAAGCCTGATATGGAAAAACACCTCTGATGGAGAGAAAGAACCCTGACAGACTCTCTCCAGTGATTCATCTCCCTAATTTGCAACCTGCTGGTTGCAATTTCAGCAGACTGTGTGTGTGTGTGTGTGTGTGTGTGTGTGTGTGTGTGTGTGTATGTGTGTTAGTGTGTGTGTATTAAGCTCATACGAGTTCACATTCCAGCAGTGGCTTCTTTCAGTCACACACTTTAATTTCATAATCATCGTAAATATGTTTTGACACATAGTTGGTTAAGAAAACTGTTACAGGGATTAAAATGGCTTCTGGGAATTTGTTGTGTAATCCGTCAAAACATGACAATGTCCTCTGAGTTTCTGGCGAAGTAAAAAGCAGAAGAAGAAACCAATAATGTGCTTTTTTTAAATTATTATTAACTTGCGTTCTCAAAATGGCTGATTTCTGCAAGAACCTGACTGACTGCTGTATTTTGGACATTTTCCAGGTTGGCTTGTGTTCAAATTCACAAATGAGAGATAAGTTAGGCCATAAAAAAAGAAACAAATGATAAACCAGAGCATATGTTTGTTCATTGTGTTTTTATGGTTTTATTGGTTTCTTTTACAATGCTGTTTTTATCCTGTGAGTGTGTGTGTGTTCATTTACCTTGTGTACGAACTCCTCCATCCTCTCCATGGCATGGTGAGCCTGCAGGAGCGGAGTCATTCCCATGAAACCTTCATCACTGCTCTTCTCATCCTCTTCCTCCTTCCGCTCCTTCTCCTCCTTTCCTTCTCTCCCTCTGTCGTCCTCCTCGTTTATTCTTCTGTCGTCATCGCAGTCCGGGACACACTGACGGGAGAAGAAGACACAGTGTTAGGACGGGTTGTTTTAATCACTTCAGAAGTGTGTGTGTGTCCTTATCGGCGTTATCGATCCCATAACGCTGCCTTTCACATGCAAATAAAAAGTCACTGTGACAAGGCAAGGGAACTTCCTGCCAGGTTCTTCATGGATCATTTTGCATAACCTGCTGCTGACGGGTGACAAACAAACACGTATTCGACTCGACATGATCACACAAAGTGTTGTAGTTGTGTCCTGCGGTGCACCGTGTGTTGTATTTTTACACCCCACAGCATTCAGGTTGTTTCTTTTAAGATGCCCGTGAGCAACAGATCGGTTCTTCGTCTCTCTTTTGTTTTGACTTACAACAAAGATGCTGTCACTGTGTCACGCTGTGTCTGCTGCGAGGTGTCGAATTAAAATGGCGACAAGGTGCTCATCTCCTCCAACAAATCTTCTCACGCTTACCAGATTAAAATAATTAGAGAGACAAAGAAATACTGAAAGATTTTAGAATAAACATCATCTTGTACATTTTTGATTACTTTCAATCATTTTAATCCTCTCATAACCTCTCAGATGTATCCTGTGGGATAGTTCAGATGGTGATGAAGTGAAGTGAAGTAAAACTTAACACACGACATATTTTAAGACAAAAAAAAGCTCATTTTTGATTATCGTCGACACAGTCTGTCTAATCTTCCATTTATAAATGCAAGATTAGACAGACAGTGTGAATTCAATTCAACACAATAGCTGTCACAGCTGGGGAGCCGGGCGCAGAATTAATATGGCCAGTGCTTTGTGATAAATACACAGTCATTTATCATAAGTGACGCGCAAACAAACACACACAGAGTCGAGCGCGCGCACACATGCTTAAAGACAGTGGTGTTGTGAGTGGATTCAGGTGGACGGAAGTGATTACACGTGACAAAGAGGTGAAAAAAAATGCATGCAAGCACAAAATATGTTTTGTTTTTTTTTAAACACGCCATGTTCTGATGGAGTGATTAGAAAAGATGCTTCTATTTGTCCCTGAGGAGGAAGAGAAGAAGCGCGACAAACGGAAGAGACAAAGGTGAGAAAATTACAGAAAAAAAAGCAGCACGACTGAGACAGACGAGAACTGTTTGTATATATAATGCATGACTAACCAATTTTTAAAGACCCACCAGCAACGCACACCCAAACTACATGGAGTGTAGTACATGCTTTGTGTGTGTGTGCTGTCTATGACGTGGACATTTACATGTGTCACGCGTCTCACACACTCAAACTCTGTGGACAGCGAACGAGTTTTAGGTTCCTAAAGTTGGAGTTTAAGTCTGACATCTGCCCGTCTGCTCACGAGTGTGTAGACTGTGCTTAATCATGCATGAGGATGAATCTCAGTCTGCTGCTGCTGCGTACAGTAACACACACAAACACACACATACAGTTTTAATCACACCTGAAGGCAAAATCACATTGTCATAAATCCAATGTTTTGACGTTGAGATAAAGGTGACACCTGACATCGATTGTGTGTGTGTGTGTAGCATCAGTGATTGAGTACACTATATGAGCAGAGGGTACCTGGGTGACTGCCAAGCGGTCACGTGTGCTCTCTGCGGTCTTTGTGTGTGTCAGTAATAGCCTCTCATGTGTGTCCATGCATGCGTGTAATGTTGGCGCGAGCTTAAATCCAGATGCTGCCGGTCTTGCTCTGGATTGTGAGGTTACTCTTGAAGGGTGTGTGTGTGTGTGTGTGTGTGTGTGTGTGTGTGTGTGTGTGTGTGTGTGTGTGTGTGTGTGTGTGTGCAGGGGGGACAACGCAGTGTCCTCCAAGTGTACTCACACATTCACACCTGCATAGATGATACTGAGCTAAAATAAGCACGCGATACACACATAACATGCGGACTGCTATTTCACACTATACACACACACACACATACATAGTGACACTCGCTTTAGTTAACACACACTGTATGAAAAAGGTGGAGATGGATGGGAGGCATTTAGCCTACAACCTGTACGTTGAAGTGATTTATGATCGGCTACCTTCTCACTACAAACCAGCTTTTTACTGTACAGTCACATGCTGTTGTTCGTTTTTGCCAAGTCAGGTTTGTGAGAAGGAGAACGAGGGAGTGTGTGACTGCGAAAATGACTCTCTGCACTAATCGCTGAACTAGTCTAGATTAGCAAAAAATAGGATCACATGACCTCGTGACATCCTTATTCTTGTTGGTGGTAAACCAAAGCAGAAAGTATATGCAGAATTTACTCTTGCTATGATAATCATGGCATGTCAAACAAATCACGTCCCAAAAAAAAGAAACAAAGCCGATGCAACAGAACCAGAAATAGTGTTTTTAATTTCACACTTTCTTCTTCTTGGTGCCTACATTTCCCACAACTCCACTGCCAACAGTTCAGTGGCAGATTAGAGTTGATTTGAAGCTCGTAGTGCCGAGCGTAGCTTGCCTCAACAAAGATGAAGAGTGGCCGACAGAGGTCTTGTAAACTTTTTGGCATTTTCAGATTGTTTTGTTTATCAAACTTGTCAGTTCATCAAATTTCTCGCAGATCCCTCTGGAGCCACAAAATGCTTCATAAAACTTATATTTAAAGTTTTTTCACTGGGGTTTGAGAAAAGTCTTCTACCTCTTAAGCAAAATACAATACAATACAATACAATACAATGCACTTCTGACAGCTGGCTCTAGAGACCCATAGTTTTCACTGAACAGACATGCAGTTATTTAAAACCGTTCTGAATGATTGTTGTTTGTCTGTCTGTTGGCATCCGACTGCCTTTGTACGACATGAAACACAGAGTGTTGCACTGCAAAGAGGAAGCTGTGGGAGTTTGCAGATATCTGAAGCAGAAAAATACTGAAAATGTCCAGCTGCCAAACTAAAGAAATGAAACAAGAAACTGATTTTTTCCTGTGAAACATCTGTGCGGCGTCACTAAATTCAATCCAGACTGTGAAAGCCGCAGTCTTGAGGTTTAGCAGCAGGTGATGCAGAGAGCCTGGCTGCAAGCTGCTCAGCTGAAGTCACTGTAATCAGATCTAATAACAACTACAGACAGGAGGACTGTAGGAGTGAAGAAGTAGTTTCTTGGAAACGTGGGCTATCCCTAACACACTAATGCGCTTACAGTTCAGCACTCACACATTAGACGAATGTAGTCTGCCACACGTGACTCAAGCTGCCCGGCCTCCAACAACTCATCACGGCAGAGGCTAAGGAGTCAAATTTCGCTCGGTGTGAAAGTGTGTGCGCGTGTGGTTGAGGACATGATCCCGTCCTCGGCTCCAAGAGCTCACTCAGCAACGGTCATCGTGCATGACTAAAACAGTCTGGAGGTCCGCACAGTTCAGGCTGCTCGGCGAGCTATAGTCACGTGTGTTGGGTAAGCATTATCTCAATTGTTGTCATACTTCAGCAGAACGCTGTTCCTGTTTTTCCTGGGAAGAGATTCCCCGGAAGACTCCTGAGGGAACTCCAAAATGTACTTCACAAGCTCACACTGTCCATATCTGTTTCTTATTACACTCATATGGCTGTTATGACCTCAATACAGACGCAGAGAGATAATACAGAAGGTCTACAACCATTATTTTCTCAATTAATCAATCAATCATGTGTGTCAGTTTGTGTCTGCCTAACTAACCTTATCAGTATGTTGCAGATGCACCGTAAATTTTGATGGCACGATTAGATGAGTTCATGAATCTGGAGGGTTTTTCTTTATTTAAATGTTCATCTGTACTCTTCTTTAGTTGGCAATGTGGAGGTAGAGGAAGAGTGAATGTTGTTTTTCTCTTGTGGAGTAAGCAGGTAACATATGCTAATGATTTAAGACCGTCAATTTACCAATTATAAAGGAGCCTCAAAAACAAAAACAAAAAAAAGGAAATTGTCGTTTGAGTGTTCTAACTTTGTCTCAAAAGCCTGGACAAAATAAGCAGACGGATATTTAGTCTGATTTCTCCACTATTATAGAGTGCATGTTTTGGATTTCTTTGCTTTAGGTAGTCTTAAGTCTTTTGTAGTATGGTTTTGAAATGGTTCAGAAATGTATGTGCAGCATAACGAATGCTGCACATACATTTCTGATCTTCTATCAAGCAAAGAAAACTTCGGTTAATTAATTTATATAAAAGTTAAAAACAATTCACTAAATTCAAAGTGTGTAAATGTGGCACAAAATAGTGGCGTGTATGTAACTTTGGGGACACAAGTTTCAACTCAAGATGAAAGGAAAACTAAGGTAAAGATTTAGCTTTGCGCTAAAAACACAACAGCGGAACGAGGAAATCCCTCGAGTCGGCCGTCTGCTCAAGATTAAATGAGGCAGTTTTTCTTAAAAGCCCCCGCAGACCAATCTCTCCCTCTGTCTCTCACACACACACACACAAAAACATATATGTAGCTCCCCTCAGACTCATTAACAATTCTGTATGTAGACCTGGCTAATGACTTTCACCTGACTAATGACTGTTCAAATGCGCACACACCTGAAACCCTGTGTGTGTTAGGTAGTATCCACCACTCTAATTAGTTGCGTTGAGCTCTACAGCTAGATAAGAAAGTGAGGAAGAAAAACCTCGGTTTTCCAGTGAAACATGGAACTTTACGCCCAATGTAAACAGAGTCACATGTTAGCAGTTTGGTAGAGGGTGGGATGCAGGAAACGGCTGCCAACCAACGAGATTCAGCTTGAAACTCTGCTGACCAATGACAGCGGCGTCTAAACTTCTGACCAAAGAGGGAAGAGCTCACCCTTGTACACCGTAACCCTTTGCACGGCACAGACGGAGCGAGATTCGACATGTGACTCACACATGGACAGTGCTCTCTGAGGACCTGAAACAATTTGGAAGAGACGACCCTCAAAAAACAGACAGTATGTTCCAAACACACTCACACACACGCCTGACTCTTAAAAAAAACAAGACACTGTGCCACGAGACAAACAGTTCTCTCTGTTCTGGCCCGTGACCATGAGGAGGGCATGACAAATCTGCATTAGCACGGCAACAAAGTAACACAGATTTTTATCACACTGCTCACAGTTGGAGGGCTTAAATCAAGGATCCTCATTGTCTGAAGCCACTTCAAAGTTTTTTTTTTTGTAATTGGCAGAATGGACGTCAAACTGGGACAAGGTAGCACCTGCGGTGTTGGGAGATTTTAAAAGCCTGTGTGAGTGTGTTGTTACCTCAAATTACTCCATGTAAACTCACCTTTACCTTACCGATTTCCTTTATCCTATCGTTAAGATGATTAGGGTAATAGGTAAACATTTGGGGATATATGCTTTTGCGCTTTTTTTGTCAGGATTGAACAAAAAGATTGAGCCGGTTAGCTTAGTGTAAAAACAAGAGGAAACAGCTTCGGCTCTGCCCAATAGTAGCAAAATCCTGACAAATAAACAGAGTATGGACTTGGCCAGTCTGAACCAGTTGCCAGGCAACTAGCGAAGCCTCCAGGAAATTACTGGTCCCAGCCAATAAACGGTGCATAACCCGCCATAAACATGGCACATTGTCTCTATAATTCAGGGTTTGTATGAATTAAACAAATATAGATACACAGTAGGCAGATTTTGTTACTTAGGCTAGCTGTTACCCAGTTTCCAGTCGTCATGCTAAGCTAAGCAGCTGCTGGCTGTAGCTTTATATTAACCACGCAGACACGATCGTCTCGTCCAACTCTAAGCAAGAAAGTCAATACCCCAAACTATTCCTTTAAGATCTGGTTCTTGCAAATGAAGCTGCACCGCGATAACTGAGAAATGTCTAGAATACTTCAGACAATCAGTGTGATTTATTAGCCCACACCGTAAACCTTTTTTTTTTTTCAGTTTATTCCTTAAACCGATCTGCGATCGTATGACAGGTACAATAAGAGGAAGTGACACTGGATGTCAGATCCACCTGAGCCTGAACGTCAGTGCATAACACTGGCACAAAGAGAGGATGTGCTGAGGACAAAACCTCAGAGCATTGTTCACTGTTTATTGGTGTTCCCCTTGTTTTGTTGTTTGGAGTTTTTTGGCTAAGATTCCTCTCTGAGTGTACAGTATGTGTTTGAGGTGCATGTTTACAGTACATGTTGTCTCCAAAAAAACAAAGAGGTCTATTCATTCTTTGGTAAAACATAAGAAAAAGGAACAGGATAACATGATCAGACTTTAAGTGTTTGTTTTTTGAGCTATCTACCTCTCTGCAGGATCTCCACTCTCCTGAAAATCTCATTTTCATTAGTTGCATTAGCACAAACTCTCAATTGAAACCGACTCACCTGACAGCTAATGCCATCTAAAACTCCTCCAAGTCTTAATTACCTAGATTGAATTAAGCAATCTGTAAAAAAAAACAAAAAACACTCAATTTAACTTTAACAACTCTAAAAGTTTGGCACTTTTAAACTATACTGTTCATTTTAGAGGCAACGTTATGACATTTTCACTGTAACTGTTTGAAACTGTTCTGAGCACCAAATTCTCGTAACAAATATTTCCTACTCAAGTATTAGGGCTGGATTGTTGGCAGGTAAACAGCTATTGTTTCAAAAATTCTTTTCTGTGACTGTGGGGTGTGATCAGGAACACACGCAAATACCAGAACCTCATAGGGAAGTTCAAAAAGGTCTGAAAAACAGGAAACTTGGAAAAAAAAATGAATAAAATTATGAAAAATTAGTTGCATTCTTGAAAAACTAAATAATCCCTGTAGTCATCGGCTAAGACATAAAATATAGGTCAATCCGCCAGATTCAGAGACACAGACGCTTCAAATCTGATGGCAAACAGGATGTGTGATGCCAACCTCAGAGCTATACGACACACCCACAAACACATTTCAAGACGCACACTAACACCTACCGTAAACGCTCAAAAATTCAAAAGGCGGCCTGCGGCGTGCTACAGACAGCCTGCACCCGCTCCTCGGTGTGAGGGGGGCCCCTTGCGTCCTCTCAGGTATCGGTGTTGTGTTTCAGCAGGTAAAAAGGCCGCACACGAACCACACGCACGCAGACAATATACACACCAACACTATTGTGTTTCACCTCAACGGCTCTATGCTGATTGCCTTTCACACTGAACAACAGACCGACTGCTTTGTCTGTACACACACACACACACACACACACACACACACACACACAGTCTAAACAGGAATACAAGTGATGCCACTGATGGGGAGTGTGCCACATTTGTTTGATCAGGTTGCCTAATCACGCTGATTTTATTTATTTTTTTTGGTTAATGTGCTTCCTTTCCTTCCAGGAAGGCGTCTGAATAGAGACATAACATGCCTATTTTTAGAGGCTGTGATTCTCGCACGCATTCAATATCCACATTACTTTCGACTCAGAGTGGAACTCAAACTGAACATCAGGCAAAGCTGAGCCAACCCCCGATCATAATGCACTGTTAATTACTATCGCACAGGATGACTCATCACAGAGTCTGAAAAAGCCTTGAAGGTGGCGAGGGTGTCGATAATAAGCAGAGGGTGAAAACCTTGAGAAAACAAAGTTCCGAGAACCCGCTGGTACAACCCAAGAAACTGATCACATGCTCCTTTCTGCCCCTGAGCAAGGCACTCAACATCCATCTGCTCTGGCTATGACGCAGAAGTTTGTTTTTAACTTTGATCTACACCGTGTTGGTCTGTCCCTCTGTCAATGACACATATTGTGTTCTTTTCTTTTTTTTTTATGTAAACAAGTTCACAAATTTTCATGCCTGTTTGCATTTCCGTGAAAGTTTAAAAATGTGTCATTGTTTTACATACTTATTTGTATACGTATTTATCTATGAACACCAACACACACAGTGAAACTCTCACATGTTCTTTCTGCTGAATGTTGAATCTACTTTTTTTAACTGTGGTAACTGGTGCCAAGACGTGCACACACACAAAACACACACAGAACACAACAGACAGTGATTGAGTGATTAAACCACAATATTAATTACTGTTTGTAATGAACATGGGGGTGTGTGTGTGGTGTATGACTCACATCTACATCTGTGTGTATCTTTGCAAACATAGTGTAAAAGCATATAGTGTATGTTATTATACAGACACACTGTACTGTCAGCATTTGTTGCAGCTAACGACAGCTTTTTAATTATTAAATTGAGGGTGTGTGTTTTGGTGGATAGTTTTACTGTGTGACCGGTCGACCCATACCACGCCACATGGCTCTGAACCAACCAGATGTCAGCATTTCCGTGTGTGTCGGATACTCACCCCATTGTGTGAGGGGCACTCTGAGGCGCTGAGGTGACTCGTTGAAGGACCTGAGGTGGGCGTGTCTCGTTTCTCCCGGGAACTCACGGGATCTGTAGGCGTGCTATCTGTCGTGTGTTCGACAAGGTTTGAAGTTCTGTGGCGCAGCACGAAGGCCGGGCCTTCGGCCCCGCTCGTCTCTCCTCCGTCCAGCTTGAAACGCTGGACCGACCTCCACAGACAGAAGACTTGATGGATTGATGGAGTTGACCAGATCCGGATGAGACCAAACCTGGTCGGACCAAACAGGAATAGGTTGAACAGGATGAAGAGGACAAAAATGGAGCAGATGGGACAGGATGACAGTACGAGATAGATGACCAACCTGGACTAAACAGAGGAGACTGTCTTTGGCCTGGATTATATCCTCAGTCAGGCCTTGATGGGACGAAGCTGGAGAGAGACAGAAAGAGAGAAGGAGAGGGAGGAAGAAAGATGGAGAAAAAAGTTAGTCACCGTGATTTTGTTTATCCTCAAATTCAAAAAATGCAAACAAAACAAAATCAAAACAAAACAAAATCAAAACAAAACAGGATCACAGTTAAAACACCACATCTATATCCAGGAAAACAGGTTGAACGTTACTTAAAATCTAAGCAATTAAACACAGTATATAAATCACAGCCGAAGCATTAGGAAGCCTGACTGCCCAGACAGTGGAGACATTATCTGGTAGTTAAAAGGCCACAAGTTCAATCTCCGTACAAGACAAACTATCCTACACTGTACTTCAGTTCATTCAGTCTGAATTAAGAGACAAAGATGATGTTGGTCGTTGCTTCATCTCTATCAATTCAAAAAGTGAATCCATGGTATCAAGGTCTTAAAATACTGGATCCTATCACTGGCAGCCGGTTAGGAGCTGCCAACTTGCTGTCATGGAGAGTTGCTTAGCGACGCAAGGTGTCAAGGACAGGAACAAGAGATGCACACAGGAAGTAGATGTGTTCCCTGTTGAGAACTTACAATGCCTGTCTTCTTCATCTGTCTCTGAACATTTCAGCGTCTCGTGGGGAAATACAAAACCTTATCACTTCATTTTAAATTATTCCTGCTTGACAAACTGTTAAAGTGAAGAGCAAGGTGGGAAATTTACACCAAAATCAAATCATGTCAAAATCCAGTAATTGCTGCTACGTTAGTCGAAGCCGCTGCTGCACCTGTCATGATTGGGAGGTCATACTCAGCCCTGATACCACCTTGACAAGTACAACTGCTAAAATGTCAAATATGTTCTGGTGTAACCTGAAATACCTGAAATCCAGTACCTGTTATTGAATGTTTGCAACACTACAGCTACACTGTTTTAGAAATTCTCATGATTGCAACTAGCGCTGGGCGATTGGACGAATATATCGGTTGTTTTATTGGGCTATTTTATACACTTTATTTTGTTAATTAAATGGTCTGCCTCCGAATGAGAGGAAATGCAGTGTTAAGACAGAATATTTTCACATCTAACTCTGTGAATTTATTTTCACTAAACCTGAGTTGGTGACTGTTGGAACAGTGGAAAGACTAACAAAGACAGATTAGATTAGTTTTAATAAAGTGTTTTTTACAATGAGTTAACAAAATAAGTAAATTAAGCTAGTCTTATTTTGTAAGAGGAGGAATTGAGATCGAGGTTGATTGTACTTTTCTGTTTAGTAAGTAAGTAAAAAATATTTCCTTTCTTGATGTTTTGTTTACTTATTGGAAGACACACATACCTGTGCGAATGTGTTGGCAACTGTCGGTTGCCGTGCTGTTAAAATTGGGATATTTTAACCTAATGTAACAGAGTAAAAGTGAGCTTGCTAAATATGTGAGGACCTTAACCACGACCTAACCTTGGAGCAAACACGACCAGTAAAAACAGACCTCCAAAAATAGTCCTTGGTTTGGAAGATTTACTTTTCTCTCCTTGTGCAGACGTTCAGCCTTCATGAGGATAAATATTCTCGTGTGTACCCGACCTAGACTCATTCATATTTGCATGTTTTTAACACAGCTTGTTTCCAAACACTCACATGATGACCAAAGCGTTAATGTTGCATAAATGATAAGAAGTGCAGCTGCACGTTCATATCAGCATGTCTTACACTGCTGAGATCAGTTTTCTCTCTCTCAGCTGTGTGTCACACACACACACACACACGCACACACACACACACACACACACACACACACAGCACTCCAGAGGGGCCGAGTCGATGTGAATATGCCCTCGAGCACACCACTTCATTTAAACCATCTCCCTGTGCTACCACAAACACACATTAGAGGATTACACACTCAAGGGGAAAAAACAACACAAAGGCATGCACATACACACCTGAGCATGCACTGGTAAACACACACACACACACACACACACACACACACACATACATACACAGACTACTAAAGACATTTGTAAGAGGCTGATGTCAGTATTGCTTTTGCAGATTCTCTACTCTGACATCAACAGGATCAAAATAACTAGTAGTGTGTACTGTACTGTGTGTGTACATACATAAATTATCATTTTGAAATCTGTTTTATTCGTCCATCCAGACTTTATATATAATATATATCTGATTCATGTAAGGCCAGAACAGAGAGGATACAGACAGAAGTGTGAACATGGCATTAACTCTGCAGGATATTGTATATAATTAACACACACACACACAATTACTGTATAAAGACAATGTATAGTGTCAAAATAATTATAATCTCTACAATTACTCTATAATGAGTATAATTAAATAATTTTAAATGACCCTACGAATCAAAGCAGTCCTTCAAATAAGTATAATAAGCCTCTTTGAGGCTAGCTACTACTATATTATAACAATATTATAGTCTAACAAATATTATAAACAACCTTGTACAGTGTATAGAAGATTCAAACATATTTTCCATTTTTTATAGTATTGTATTGTGACAAGTTCCTCTTATCCAACACATTTCATTGTATTGTTGACCCTGTGTTAACCTGAATATGATAAATAAACCTGAAACGTCTGACATTGAGGACACTGGTTATTTACTTGCTTCAGTTACTCTACATATATTCCCATGAGCTACAACTGCTTACCTGGTGAAATTTGTTTATCAGGTAGAATAAAATGTCTGGAGACATTTTCTGTTCACCTTATCGTTAATTACACGCTGCAGCAACAACGAAAGGAGGAGCAGCTTTCTACAGATGAAAAACACATATGTGGGTTTTTCCTAGGGAAGGATAGCTATTACAGAGAAGTAGCTTCAAACCGCAACTGTTGGTGAGAACAGAAGGGACGAGCAAACAGACAAAGAGTGAAAAAAAAAGAAAAGACAACACAAAAGAGATGGCCAGAGAAAATCTGTAGAGGAGCCACACAGGGGGTTTATAACCCGATGACATCGACCAACAGACAGTAACGCTATTCCATGCTGCAGAGATGAGAGAGAAGACGGTTTGAGCTGTGCTGAAATGACTGGCCTGTGGGCAGGTCCCCTAATCGAAATAAAAACACTTCTACACGCTGAGATTGCCCAATCAATCTCTCCGCTTTGCCTCCCTCCTCTTTCTCCCCAATTGACAATTTTTCTGAAAATTACACCGACGCTCTTTATGAGTAACTGCGCCCTCATTTTCTGTCATGATGAAAAGTGAGATTTCATGCCGGGTCTTCATTATCCTGGGAATAAGAGGAATAAACTACTTTTTTTTTTTCCTTTTTAATTTCCAGCTGTAGTCGATTCCCAAGGTAACAGTCTTGTGGCCTGATTGTCACACAAGAACAAACAGCTCTCCTGACAAATGAAACAGCTAAAAGTTTTGTTCTGTGTGGGCCTGATAAGAGTCTGGAAACAGTGGAAGTGGATTATTATTTACCTTTGCGTACACAGAAACCAGAAACAACCTCAACAACGACAATCTTCTGGAGATTTGACTTGACTGTCAGCACTGTTTTTCATATTATATATACACAAGGGTGAGTCAAAAACAAAGCACACTCACTCACTGGAGCTGCCAAAGAGCCAACTGGATGACCACAGAACAGACTGACCCCACACTGAGATAAAAACACTAACTATGATGGAACATGGAGGAAAAAACTGTTTCACACATGCACACCAAATGGGGCTTCCCAGGGCCCGAGCCAACTTCAAATGTATACGCTCCAACTCTGAGAGAGCTGACACATTATGTCTATAGACAACAGGATGCAAAATGACTCATCAAGTTGTTTTTCGTGCCGGATAACTGTATGATCACAATTTTCTTGGCTCATAGAAGCTTTGTGAATGTCGTATACGCCCATACCCCCCCTCCCTCGTATGAGGCTCAATTGTTTTCTACAATCAGGCTCCATGAAACAAACCGATCATGCAGACAAGTTTACCATCTGCAACAAAAACGTCAAACTGAGAGCAGCACAGAGGGTAAAACTGGTGGCGCAGCAGCCTGAAGGAACCAGACACGCGATCTGCCGGGTAAACATGGGTCAAGATAGAGATTAAGCAATACTCTGAACTGGGCCAGAGTTTCTACTGGACTGCCCTTGAACACTTCCCTTTCTTTCTTTCATGGACTCCGCCTCAGCTTGTCAACCATAACAAGGTTGTGCACTGTCAGCTATATAGAAATAGTCTTTTGGTTCCTCTTTTTAACTTTTAATATTTTATTCTTGACATTTTGAACCAGCTCGGAGGCTTATACAGAAAACGCCATACATAATAATAAATGCCAGACATAATCGCTCCTTAACTATGGACGCTATTGAGCTTTTAAAATGGATGTTATTGATTTGACCGGGAGGTCAATACGAGCATTACTGTGAGTGTGTGCATCCACTACAGCTGATAAGACAGCATGTGTCCTGCAGGCTGTGATGGCATGTTCTGAGTCTGCAATTTTAAAACCACAGCGATTCTGTCACAACATGAGGGGACAACATTGATCTGTAAACATGAGTATCAATGATGTGACCCTTGATCTTAGTAAAACGAAGTCTTCATGGTGTAGGTTGTGGATGGATATTTGTGTTCTGCTTCGCTGGAAACGTTCTTCAGCTCTGACTTTGTACTTTGCAGCGTGTTTTTAGTTTTCAGTCATACAGTACATCTTATCTGCACTGTGCATGTTGCTGCATGTTCCTCATCTGATGCACTGGATCTAAAGCCAGGGTTCATTACAGTCTCATACGGCTGCTGCTGGTATCCAGCCCAAACCCCCAGGGGACAAATATATTTTTCCTTGCATTCCTTGTAAATGAAAGACTTAAAAAGGAATATTTTGACATATTTAGAAACACGATTATTATTATTTTTTCTTTCTTGCTGAGGGTTGGATGAGAAGTTTGACACCACTCGTACATATGCCTTGTAGAAATTACACTTAGTTTTTTTGTATACATTAAATAAATGAGATGTGACATAATTAGTGAACTTTAGAGGTCGAACCAGAGCTAGCTGTTTCCCCCTGTTTCCAGTCTTTATGCTAAGCTAAGCTAAGATAACCGACTGCTGGCTGCAGCTTCATATTTACCACATTAGTGGTGAGAGTGGTGTCTATATTCTCATCTGTGTCTCAGCAATATCATGGCCAATGTAAGCCATCCACACATTGGGTGTACCAGTCAGGAATATAAAAAATGTGGGCTGGTATAAATGATGTATAATTACACTGGCCATCTTTAACCATCTTTCATCCACACATTGGTCATCCATCTCTCGGTCCAGAGCAATACGCTATAACACGACGACTATAAGATGGATGATTATGATGGTTATTACAGTTGGTAAAGGCATTCGTCATCCTCAGAGAGATGACCTATCTGGCTTTTATCTAGCGACACCATCGATTCCACTTTATTACATATGTCTATAACTAAAAATCTAATTTCTTTGCTGCACTTAGAGATTAATACTAACAACTCCAAACAGGTTAGGTTGGCATGCAAACAATCGACACAGGCATGAAAAATGTGTCCAACACTCCCTCACGCTCATTGTCACCATCCTTCTCTCTGTCTCGCTCTCGCTTCCTCTGTCTCTTTCTCTATAACACACCAACACACGCATGCACGCAGAAGCAGAAGACAGCTGACTGCACTCTAAAGTAGTCATTGTCACTGTAGAGCCGTGAAGAGGTGGCTCCAAAGAAATCAATCCTGGCAACCTGACAGACAAACCCGACAGGAACTCGGGTGAAAAGAGGAAAAAACAAACACGCAGACTGACTGAAGGAAAGAAAGAAAACAATATCTGAAAACCCCGAAAAGAAATGTCAATGGGAATTGATTTGTTCTCTTGTTTTTTTTCTCCTCAAGGGAAAGAGTGAGTGGTGAAGCTGGGCAGCAGCTGTAAAAAAAAAAGTAAAAGTGGAATGAAAAAGAAGCAGAAGTACCCACTTCTGGGTCTTTAACTATGGATTGGGGACCCACTTTAGGTTAAGGGCCCATCTGTCATGGTCGTGACTGTACTATAAAATCCCAAATACATCACTTTGTGTGTAAATTATGTGTAATAGGGGAGGGGGGCTTTGACAGGTGACCTAAATGATGGCGAATGCTGCCTGAATATGAAACAAACACACTCGGGCACGGAGCCAGGGGAGAGAAAATGTGTTTTATGAGGAACTTCACTGCACATGATGGAAGTGGGTGAAAGTATAACTCCTGCTAACTAAAAAGGAGAAAGAGAGAGAGAGAGTGAGAGAGAGAGATGTTAAAGGAGGACAGAAGAAATGACTCACAAAACCTGCTTTGCAACATCATCTCATGGCTGTGTGACACATTTGGGTTTGTGGGTATTTGTGTAATGACACACGAAGTCGTAGGTCATAGACTGTTTGAAGGAAAGTGGTGTGCTCCTTTACAAATCTAGGGGAAAGGTCAAACCGTACAGAACAGTAAAAGTACTGTGTAACTGATCCATAAAGTGAAATCAGACAATGACCAGCTGAGGAAGAGTCACATTTTACAAACATCTCTGATTAACTGGAGAATTTTCAGCATTATTTCATATTTTAATCAGCACTGTCTTATTATTTGGAGCTTTCTTTTATCCAAGCTAGAGATGCAAAAGTAAAAGCTTCCTCTGTTTTCGCCTGATATTTTCCTCCTGTGAGTGTTTCACCTAAATCTCTGTATTAAGTACCTATTAGCTAGCAGCTCTTGGATGCTGAGAGGACTAATTAGAGCTTTATTTCACACAGGTGAGCTGGAAAGGCAAGACAAGTTAAAACCATAACTTTAAGTCACATAAACACTGTTGGCTGGAACGGGAAACTCATTAGAGAGGCTTAGCATATAAAGTCAAACCTCATTCCTCTTACTTTTCCTGTTTTTAAGCTATTTACTGCACGTTACAAAGCTAAAATAAAGACTTTTGACATACAGTATAGGACGTTTACACAGCTCCACAGTAACGTTACAGTATCCCTGTTCCTCTTTCCCTATGGAGTCCTAGTTCTTGGTGTCGTGGCTGTCAGGCACCATGCCTTTTTCGCCCACAATGTGTGCTCACTGTCTGAGTCACTTCGTCAGATATGGCCTGTGGCCTGTCACCTGCTATGTCATTACTCGCTCTGTGACACGAATACACACACACACACACACACACACACACACGCACACACGCACACACGCACACACACACACACACACACACACACACAGAAAAAGATAGCCACAAAACAAACATTGTGCTAGATTTCTCCATCTGTCACACACATATTTGTACTATATATGGGGGACATTATAATCAGAATAATTCTAATAATAATAATAATAATAATAATAATACAAGCTGATATGGTGAACATGTTGCCGTTGCTTATTTACACATCCAGCAGTTACCGAGCAACATTAGCATTTATTTAGGGTCGTGTTTCTGGATACCTGATCAATCAAAGTCCAACATTTACTCTCTTTTAGCTCCATTTTTGGTCTCTACCAACTCGTAGGGCACATATCTGGCTGCCAGCTGCTAATTGCTTGTCGCTAACTCTGTCTGCCTTCTGTTTTGGTGCTGAGCAGGTAAAGTACAGTGAGTTTTGAGAGCATTTCTCAAAACAGCTGCATGCTACAGCTGAAATAAGCCAGTGGAGGTGAACCAGAACAATGAAGTTGCTGAAACTCGCTATAAAGCTTCGTAACGAGCTGCAGATTCAGGTGATAACTCTCTGCACAGTAGTGTCATCATTACACTTTTCACATTGACGCTTCATTTCTCTCACGTCATAAAAATATAAAATATAGACGCTTTAAAGTCAAAATTAAATCAGTCTTTCAGCAGGTAAGATTTTTGACTGATGTGCTACATTTAACAAACTGAACGTGTGTTTACTCTTGCGTAAACAATGAGGTGAGGCCATCTACGAAATCCTACTTGGCCGTGACTTTCTCTGACCTCAGACCTGTTTTTTTTTCAGATAACAGTCAACAGGAGACACGCGATGTTTAAAACAGGTTACACAGGTCTGCCCGTCTGAAAACAGTCCCAACAGGTTTACAGATTTCTATCTTTTGTTTACTCATCAAAAGTTGCAATGTGCTGCAGACCACAGATATACGCAGCAACGCTTTTATAATAAGAGCCTTTACAAATCTCACATTTCGTCTTTTCTTCCACTCGTTCAATATAATGACGTCACTTTGTAATTTAAAGAAGCCACGACTTAAAGGATCGGTCAACAAAACGAGCACTTCGACCTTCGACAGGGAGCACAATCTTTTTTCTTCTTAACATTGGTCCAAAAGCCACGAACACGTTACATAAGATAACAACTTTACAACACGTTTTTTTGTACATTTGGCCATTAAGCAACACGCTAAAGTCGACTCACTCCTGACCTGCTGTCTTTGACTATTTGCTAAGTCAAACACAAAGATACACACCTTGAGAAGTCAGGGTGGGTGTGGGATGGTAGTGATGCGTTTTGGTTGAAGGCACTTTCCTTTAAATTGTCAATACCTTGAGCCCTGATCTTGCTTATTCAGGCAGAAAAAACAAGTAGTATTGATGTCAATAACTTACTCTTAGGATTCTTTTCTTATTTTTGTCCCAGTTGGTTTGTCCCTAAAAAGCAATTAAACCTGTACGATATGAGCCTCTATACGAAAACAACCTCAAAACCTTTTTATCTCATGGAAAGAGAAAAATTAAAATGATGAGTTTAATTCAGTACTGAACGCTCAATATCAAATTTAGAACATTAATCAATGACAATGAATGAAAAAGAAGACCTTCTGGCCAGTTACGGTTTTCTATCCATCAGCTAACATCAAACTCTTCATTCAGGGGTGCAGTTCACTTTACTATGCTTTATGCTGTGTGTGTTCCTGTGACGGGGAGCTGGTGAATAGGCCTCCCTTTGTATTTAGGACAGCTTTACAATGATGCAAACCTGCTGTCGGAGACCACATGACTGCTTTTACTGTTCACTGGGACTATGTGGTCGCAGTGAGACCTGCACTTAAACATAACCACACACAAACACGCCGGCCCTACCATGATATTAGTGAGAACACGCCTTTAATTCTCTGTCTCCGTGCAGCTACACCTCAAATCTAGTGAGTGCAAAAGCTTGCGGGTGGGGTTTGCTTCATGACAAAATTGATGGCAGAGACGTCAAACTATTTGCAAGCTAGTTTGGCATGTTTTCTAGTTGTCTTTTAACCTGCATGAACCAACTGGCAGTACAAATGAATGAATAACATAAAGAATATTATTACTATTACGCGTTATATCGAGGTTTTCTGTGTACGCGTGTGTGCCCTGGTGACCACCCAGTCCTGGTACAGCAGTGAGTTACCGATGCGGCTGCCAACAGTCTTATGATGGACAGATAAACAAAGAGAACCAGTGTGAAGTGAACCACACACCCTTGTTCTCTCACTCACAGCATACACAAACAGGCAGCCATGTAGCACAGTTACTACCAAGGCAAAACAACACATGCGCCTGACAGACACGGTGGAAGGTGGAAATATTTTAGCATGATAAATATTTAATCCATAATCCACAGGTAAGAAACAGGCTAAAAACTACATATCCCCACAACACGCTGTCCCTAAGACATTTCTAATTTCATCAGGAGACAAGAGAAAAATACAATGACTGATTACACACGCTCAACATATAAGCGACATTCAGGTGCCCTTCGATAGAGGCGATGGACCAATTCATCATAGTCAACCGTTTGGCTTGATGTGAAATAAACTCAGGCTAACACATGACCTGTGTAACAGTCTGTCACACACATTTTAAACACTAACTGAACATTTAACATCTATACCTCCCAACTTGTTGTGTTAGCCCCTTTTTTAAGCTCTACTGCATAAGTCTTGATACGACAAGAGGGTGACATGAAGGCAACTAATACCACCAGATGACACAAAATTTTACACACTGGACCTTTAAGAGGTGGCTTACCCAAAATAAGAGGTATTATTTGAAAATATTATTCAACCATGGATCCATGTGCAAAAGCAGAACAATCTATTGTTATCTATTCTATCTTTTATTTATCTTTTTTTATAAAGTTATCAACTCAGCTCACAGCTCTTGGCGGTTTGTGGCTGGTGAAGGCTGATAAATCAATCAACTAAAAGAGAGAATCCGTGAACATACCAAACTGTCCGGAAAACTGTGTAAACATTCCTGGATCCCCACTACACAATGCCAAGGCTAACATGTAAACCGGCTAAATGCTGCCCAAATTACCACCCAAGACATTCAAAGACGCTGCTCTTTGTCTCTAAATGGTACCGTACCACCGATCATCTGAAAAACAGGGCAGACACAAAACCACAACAAGGTCAGTGCGCCGTTAGTCCTGCTGGTGAAAACAGTACAACCAAACGCAGCGGTTTCCAAGTACTGGGTGGTAATCCAAAGGTGGGTCACATGGAGATAAAAATAGGGTCTCTTAATGTTCTGATGAAAAGGCAACCTAAAGCTACTAACTATATTAAGATACCAGCGTCTTCTCATTGCAACACGAGACAGCCACTGCAGAATATTTAGGCTGAAACTCGTTTTATTCAGATTCAAATCGCCTAAATGCGAGTTTCTCTCAGCTTTTTTGTCTTGGTGGGAAATTGGGTTGGTGCTTCTAGTAAAGACAGATTGACTGAGGTTATCTCAGATATTTATTTAAACTTCCTTTGCTCCTGTGTTTTACTCACAAGAGTTCTTATTGTTGGGTAAAGGCAGGAACATCCTGTACGACCTTGTGCTTTGGATAAACTTAATTACTCACATATACACACACGTGTCTATCAACTAATGAATTTGCTAACACGGACATATTTACAAACCAGCATGCATGTAAAAAAGCTGCTAGAGCTAACATGCATACACAGACACAAACATATTATTTTCCGTTAAGGTTGTTTATGGTCAGCGTTCAGGGCGTGTGATGCTTCTTGTGCCCATGGACAAAGTAATTAACGCGGGACAAGCTTATTTAGCAGGGCGTATTTCGAACGTTGTCATGTGTGTGTGTGTGCATGTTCACTTAGGCAACGACATAACAACATAATTCATTTGAGGAAAAAGGCGTGTTTTGTTCGTTTTTGTTTTGTACACCACACACGCACACAGGCTTGTTTTGAGAGTTATGAGGGAAGGAAAGAAAACACAGACGAGGAAGAAGAGAGAGAGAGAGGCAGCTACTCTGTCTTATGATCAATCAATTTTGCACTGACAGTTCTCAACTATTCTTAGAAGCTATGTTAAACCGCTCTCCTGCCTGGCACTGTCAAAGAATGACTCCAAATTATACATTAAAATCTCTAGAGAGTTGTACTTCCATTAAAAAATATAAATATATATGACGTATTCCTCAATAGCCATGTCTTGCAGGGTGAAACTCGGTGCACTCGTCAGCTCAAAGAAGTCCTGAACTCATTCTTTGTATAACTGCAAATCAATATCTTCAGCAGGAAATTACAGCTAATTTTCTGCTTACATGATTTTCAGATAAATGAATGTGGTAAGCTTACTACGCGCACGGTGCACTGCTTTGCATCTGTATGTGACTTTGACACATAAGTTCACTGACATGCACAAGTGCAACTTGAGAATGACAGCGATGGGTTTGTGTAATTATAATTACAGATCACAGTTTTGAGTTTCTTTCTGACGCTGTCAAGTTGCAAACTTGCACTTGGAAATAATGAAACTGTAAAGTCCCAAAGGGTCGAACTGCACAAGAAAGGTGCTGATTAAAAATGCAAAATGGGTTGCAACGCAAACCAAGACGCTGCTCCATGAAATATCCATGGGCTAATCTCAAGATAGCGTGCGTGTGTGTGTGTCTGTGTGTACATATAAAGTTTAGTTTCAAGACAAATAGACTATCAGCTGCCCGGGCCATAAAATATTTATGAGATGACCTCATGCTTCCACACAGTCAGAAGAACACTGAAATGGGATGGGCACACATGCACGCACTGAAAGGTATTTAACACAAAAAGATGATGAGCTTCCTCAATATTTCTAGCCGATGATGCAGAAATCATAATTTTTATCAATATTAGCTGGTTAATAATAGCGAAAAATATCAGCCTCTTCTCCACAGACTTATATAAAGCAGACAGATCAAGGCTTCAAGTGTTTGAGGCTCAACTACAGGAAATTAACTTACACTACCCTGTATAGAAACATATTTTCTTTAAGAAATAATAACTGCATGGTACAAATAGTGACAACATAGCAACCAAAAACAAAATGTGTTAAGAGACCAGCCAAGCTGAGCCAAAGCAGGACTGTCAGGTGATAAAAATAAATTAGCAATCTACCTGCATCTTGTTACTAATGAGTTATTAAATTTCTTGAACCCATTCACACACACACACAAAGAAAAATAGCCGCATATTGAGCCCCACAGTAAACAGTCCAGAGGAGTCAACATAACACTGGCGAGCAAAGCAAAGACAAAGAAACCCAAAACTCCAGGCAGACTCCCTTCTTGTTGACAATCCGTATATATATATACACACTTCCAAAAGACACAACAAAAGAAAACGTGTTTGATTTGCTTTGACCCTCAAGCTGTTGCAGAAATGCTTCAACCTTAAACATGCCTCGGGCTGTGTTGTCAAAGGTAAAAATAAGAAGCTGGCTGCAGCCTATCATCGACAGACCCTGGTGATGGTTTGTTTACACCGAGGCTAGCCGAGCTGAGCTGGCTAGTCCCGGCTAACAACAGCTGCTAAACCCGAAAGAAGCCAGATAACTCTTTAACAGGGCTGTGACAGCTCAACACGTCCACCTATATGCCTTCAAACACGCCAAATACTGCCTGTATGTGAGTGATAATGTCTCCTACAGAGAGAGAGAGAGGCTGTGCTTTCTTGCTGGTTAGCAGATTATGCCTCTCTCTCTCTGTCTCTTTCTCTCTCTGTTGTTTTGACAGCCAGAATTAGCTGGATAGCAAAGCTGCTAGCTGGCAGGTTACACACACACACAGACGTTACGTTGTTAAAAAAAAAAAAAAAGTCCAGGGGTGAATTCAACAGTCTGAAACAAGACAGGAACAACAAACAGGAGCCTATGTCAGGTGTATTACTCACCGGGTGCTGGTGTCTAAAGCAGGAATCCGTCCTCCGGTGGTGTAACACAGTTAAACACAGAGTTGTAGTCGCTGCTTTGCTCCTCTCTCTCTCTCTCTCTACTCTGAAACCGTTTCTGACTGTCGCTAGTCCAGACTGGACTCAGCAGCAGCAGCAGCGACGACGTCGGAGGGAGGCAATCACCGGAGTGACGCTGCTCGCATGACGACCGACAGCCAATCAGGAGGGCTCAACGACGAAAACCATGGTGACCGACCAGGAACAGGAAGAGCGTGTTTTTGGAATTGTGCAACGTTGTTGTAGTTTTTTAACAACTTTCAGCTTAAAGTGTTTAAAATGAGCCCGAAACTAATATTTTTTAACATGTTGTGAAATATACAATGCGAGTTGTGCCATTCTGTGTTTAATATAATACGTGTATGTACGTGTAGACAAGCAGTGTTTGAGTTAGTGTTAGAAACTCGTTTGGCAAGCACATGCCATGTGGAGATTTTTTTTTTTTTTTTACCCGCCTAGAGTGTTTGATATGCTTTAATTCAAAAACCAAAGAAACATTAAATATTCCACACAAATTAGACATAACTATTTGTTTTCGATTAATTTATCAAGTGCCTTATTTTTGTGATTCAAAAAGAAAATGTATTAATAAGTGAAATAAAATGAGCAAACATTTGGCATTTTTACTTGCCATATGATTAATTGACTTGCAAACTTGTCTATAGGCTAAGTTATTCTGTATTCGGTCATATATCCTCAACACACTATCAGCAAAGTGTTATAGAGTTTGAATAAAACAGGTTCAGGTAGTGTGACAGTTTAACTCCACCCCCATTTCTGAGATTACTTCATACTGAGAATCACACCACCACTGAATCACCTGCCCTTGCTGCTCCCATTAACTGCAAAGAACATATCCATGGGCGTACCCTGCAAAAACACACACACACACGCATTCACACAACTCTGATTGTATGATCATTCAAATGGATTATTGTGATGCAAAGGCTCTGGCAGCCAAATGAGTTGCTACACTCAGAGCACAGTTCAGTGCAGTTTCACCAGTCTGGTTCATCAGGTCCACAACAATTTCGCCACTAAACAAGTTCAGCAACTTTTCAACAGATCTCTGTTTGTTTTCTGGGGAGGAGATGCATCAGAAATACCATTTAGAAGAGGTGACTAAAAACCTTGCTGCCATTGCTGTGCTAATGCAATAACTATCTCTTCAGTATGTGATGTCACCTCAGCACTTTGGCCTGATTATTGTTTTGTGCTCTTTGGGCAATAAGTCTAATCTTATCACATCTGAACTGACTGATAAGACTAAAACAAGTTTATAATGTAGTAAAAAAATATATAGTTGTTCATGATATACAGATAAGATTAGAATGATACTGGGTGTGGCTGCCCTACTCACTCTACAGATTTACAACACAAAGAAAATTATAATATTTTTGAGATTTCTGACAACATGTCACATAGCTTATTACTCACATAACGACATGAAAATGACTTTTACATAAATCTTTATTTACTCAACACACTGCTTTTTGCTGGCTGGCATACACTTCGTCTCCCTCTGTCTTTCTTTCTAACAAATCCACTCTCACAGTTCAAATTATTGATTTTTTGAAAGTACATTGAAAGCACATCAAAAAACCGAACGAGTGTTTCCTTTTAAAACAGTCACTCTGAGGAATTTGTCTCTTTGTTTCTGCTGGGAAAACCAGATGACGCACGATGACTAACAATTGGCCAGATATCGGAAAAGAAAACTCTCAGCATCATAGTCACTATCATTTCTCAGTATGTCTCTAGATTTAAAAAAAGTGTCATCAAATTGCATCACCCCTGATTGCCAAACACTAGTTCACATATTGCTTTTCAGGGAGCCTTATTCAGCAGATGATCTGATATACTTTGGGAAGTGCCGGTTACTAAAGAGGAGACCTCCAGCTCGACAGGCCTCTAGTGAACTCACAGTGTTGGCGGCGTACACTGCAGATGGGGGGGTATCACAGTTTGTTTGCGTAACTTTGATTTCTGATTGCTCCATGTCCACATTGCTAACCGACATTCAAATGTTCTGTCCTTGCTTTATCTGTGTGGGGATATGTGTGCCAACTCCTCCTTGTGTAATGTGGCCATTTAGATTATCTGTTGCTGCTGCTACCAACTGGAGCAACAAAGCAGGCTTGGCTGTAAGTGTTGGCTTTTTCTGTCTCTGAAACACACACTGAATAAAAATATGAAATGCTGGAATATCCCTATTGCAACCTTTTTGCTTAGCGCACACCATATCTGATGTCTAGTTTAGACACTAGAGAATTATTTGCAGCATTTGCAAGTATTTAAATGACTTGAGCACCCATATTGCATGTATGCACCCTACAAAAAACATTTAAACCTTTAAAAATAGATTAACAGCTTTTACAATAATTAAAAATTGAGGATAGCAACAAAGAAATGCATTTGCAGGTCACTTAATTCTTCTCTACCTTATTATTAATTTACCTAATTTCCTTTAAATTACAACTTTCCATTAGCTGGCAGTGATGTGTGAAAGTGTCAACAGGTAGGCCACACCTGACACCTGTATATTTCTTTTTAAATATTGTAAATTAAACGTGTTTATTCATTTAAAACCATAATTTCACCTGTGTGTCTTCTGTAAAAGAGTGTGGCAACTGAGAAGCTACAGTGATGACATCTACGGCAATACTAGCCTGAATGTAGCAAACAAGACCAAATCTAAATCTAATACACACACGCACGTATGCTCAAACAGAGTGTGATGGGAGAGAAGAACATTTTAACACCCACCACACCTCATTCTCTCAATGACAGGTCATGGAAAAATGTTATCACGGCTATATTTAATGATCAGTTAAGCAGAGTTAGAACATTGTATAAATTGTGTAATCTTGTTGCAGTCCATGCATGTGGTGTATTGCTTAAAAAGCAATGAAGGATATGTAGTTTTCATTTAATGGTATTGGGGCCAAAGTGACTCTTTGGACTGAATTCCTTAACTCCATTAATGGAATTAATTTTAACGTGACAGTGTTTAATACTTTCATTTTGCAGTTTCATGAGTGTGTTTTTACAATGAAAAGCAACCTAAACACCTTGATGAAGCAACCCAGATTTACATTTTGTTTGATCAACAGCCACAGACGGCAAACTCTAACAAAACCCATTTGATCCTGTATCAACCGCATGTGTTGCATCATTGCGTTTCAGGTGTGTGCAGCAGAAACCAGTGATTCAAACACTAACATAGCAACATGTACATTCAGTGAGCTGATTTCTGCAGGTGTGTGTGATAAATAAGGAGTATTGGATCCCAGATGTAAAAGTTAAGAATTAGGATGAATAAAGTGTCACCGATATGAGAAATAAACGTAACTCACAGTGCATGTACTGAATATAGCCAGAAGATTGAAGAAGATTAGATATTCTGTTTTAGCAGGACTGAGCGCTTCATTCTGCTCCAGACAAAGCTTGTAGAAAGCATATGGATGAATGGGCTTACAGACAAATGGCTGAGCGTTTGTGTTGGACTTTGTCTTTGAGCTCCGTTTGTGTGTGTGTGTTTCAAAATGAAAAAGAGAGCAGTCGACACAACAGAATATGAACGTATATATACTCTGTGTATGTGTGTGTGTGTGTCAAAGAGAAAATCAGGCTGTGTCTTCTTTACTTTAGCTAATCCAGATCAGAGAGTTCGCCTACGGATGTCTTAAGTACAGCAGCTGCTGGCTAATCTACACACACACACACACACACACACACACACACACACACACACACACACACACACACACACACACACCATGTGCACCCATTGCACGTTTTGCTTCTGGCATAATGTACAGCTACAGCGAGTAGAGCGATCAAAAGTGTCTTTGTCTCAGTGAGACAGCATTGTGAAGCACAGTAAGTAGTATCTGCTGTAGCCTGCTGACATCCTTACAGATTTTTACACTAAGAGTGACTTGTTATGGGGAACAACATGCTCTGTATAGCTGAGGAACTTCATTTTTTTGTAGACATTGATCTATTTTTAGGTTGTTTTTATCCAGAATGCTCTCCAGGCTTGGTGGTTTTCCCCAGCCGGACACAGAAGGAGCGGAAACCAGAGCTCCATCTCCTCGTCCCCTGCTACATGATCTCATTGGTCAAAAATCAGAAAATATATTAAGATGAATTGTTTGAGACATTCTTGTAGAAGAGCAATTCATGCCACTGAGCAGGTTTGGCTTCATCAGGCAGTCAAACACTAAAAAGTCCTGCAGGTAAGAGCCACAGGGTCAGATCAGGACTCGTCTGGGTCTCGTTAAAGCCATCCTTGAACACTGTACTCATGTTCCAGGCCAGTTTGCCATACAGATATGCAGAGACACTCTTTGGCCTTTTAAAGATCCCAGTGGCTACATGTTTCGTCCCACTCGGCTGCTTTGCTGTCTCCAGGAGGAGCAGAGTCAAAGCTGTGGCGAGGAAGATAAGGGAAATGTTTATAATGAAGTCTAAGCTGCAGGACAGCTGCAGCTCACCAAACACCTGAGGAGACACGAGTCCAACTCCAAGATGAGAGTGGCGGGTGAGACAAAATGAGAAAATCTGAATTTTGAAAACTATTAAATGCCTCCTTAGCGACTCTGGCTTAAAGCGGGAAGAAATAAATTTGGGATTTAGAAAGGGATCTTATCCCCTGACATTTTTTGTCCCTGAGAATGATGCAAAATGTAAAAGACTGACTGAAGGCACAGAAGCTGCAGGTAGACTGATGGATTAGTCAGCAAAACTCATTATCATATGTCAGTCACTATATGTCAGACTTAAAAAAACTGGCAATATAACAATGAGAAAAAACTTGAAGCATCCTCACAAGAGCAAGAAAAGGTCCTCCAAAAGATAATACGACTTTTTGTTTGTTTGTTTTAGAGATGAGCAAAATCAAATTAGCAGCATTGCAGCAGCAGATGGCTGTCAGGTGAAAAGGATTAGAGAAACCACCGGGTTACACTTTCACTGGTCTAATCTTCAGCTAATTCACACATACACGTGTACATACACACACACACACACTTCACGCCACTCTCAGACATACATAAACTATCAATGAATCATTAATACTCGTCTTTGTAAGAATAATCAACAGCAGCAGTTTTGTTCATGATAAGAACATTTAACACAACACACACATGCTAAAGAGTTGTGTATCAGGTGAGGAGGATTACACACACACACACACACAGTACTGTAGGTCAGTCATGCTGCTCTGGTCAGTCTAATTGAATTATCTGTGAGCAGCTAAAAGTAATGGGATTGTTAGGTAGGTCACTGTTCAGACGTGCTTAGCCATGACTGTGCACTTGACATTTAAGTGCTAAAAGTTGTTAGAGGTTGTTTAGCTCCCAGAGCATTTTATAGAGCTACAGAAGAGCTGTAGTCACATAAAGTAACCACAACAGAGTGCAGTGCGAATGAAGCTGAGAGAGTTAAAGGCAGCCTGGCGTCACTGGAGCAGATGTTTGTCCATTTGACGAGATCAAAGATCTCATAAGGGAAATGAAGATGAAATGAGAAAGAACAATGAGAATAAGAAGAGATGAACGTGATAAATGAATGCAATTAAAGAAATAAAAAATCTGCTAATGAATCAACTGTGAAAAATCACGAACAACTTTACCAACATACATAATATTTTACTTTTTTATGCGAGAAAACAATACATATAGATTTATATATAAACACAATGTGATTTAGTATTAAACATGAAAACATTCTGCTCATGTCAGTACTGTAATACTGATATGATTGGCCAACATGGATACAGAGGTAATGTCTTACTTTTTGAGTTGAAAAACTGCTCTTATTGATCTTGAAGAATGAGTTTGAGGATTGATTTAAATGTAAGAGATGGAGCCTAGAGTTTGTGGATTACTGTCATCTTCAATAAGTAAATATATAATGTATCTGGGAAGTGCACACTGTATTGCTCACTGTTGCAAAATAGAAAAATATGAATTATGCATAATAATACATAAAGAATATAATTGAATTTAATCTGTGATTCCCATTTATTACATTTTATTTGATTGTTCCAATGACATACCAGTGAGCCTTAATCAATACGGAAAACATTTATGTTAACATACTAATCATACAATTTTTATGATTTCTCCAGAATAAGTGAATTTTATTATATAAATATCTAGAAATGGTCATCGTAGTTTACAGTGGATAGTATTAGTGTCAGGATTTATTCAGAGGCCTTGTCACCCGAACAAAAGACACAAAACATTTCGGCTGACTTTTAGTTTAAGCTTTTCATTTATTATGGCTATAGCAAGAATTTTTTCATAACTTCCTTGGAGAGTTTTGGAGTTTATTTCTTGCAACATTCTATAATTTTATGCTGTGAGACAAAGTAATTACGAAGCCATTCACCAAACTCAGCTGAGTGTTGATTGTAAAAGCCAATTCTGCATCACTGTCACAGATGTTTAGTATAAGAGATTTAATTCTATGAAAGGTTTACTTCATACAAAAATACTGTACATTTCAATAAAAAAATGGACATTTAGCCAGTGCTCCAGGCTAGATTGAACTATATTAGTTGGTTTGTTTCATTCATGTTCACCTCCTTTTATACTAACTGGGGATGTTTTATTTCATTTATAATTTTGGTAAGTCAGTTTCTTGTGCTTCATTGCTTCCCTTTTTAGCAACTGCAGCATCATTTCCCTTCCTCTGAATGACAAAGACTTGTCTGTAGATGTCAGAGCAAACAGAATCAAAGTGTTGGCCGGGGTGAGACTTTTACAAAAGAACTGCAGCAGACTCAAAAACAGAACAACACCTCATTGTCGAAGACTACTTTATCAAAAGAATACACAATAATACTCATGTATAAAACATAGAAAACAGAGAATTAAAAACAATAATAAAATATACCTTCTTTTCTGATCTACTTTTTTCTTTTTCTTTTTTAAAAAAGTAGCACATTATAAATTGCAGTCCTTTCTGTTTTTCCACGTTCAAACATTCAGTTCTTCCAAAGCATGTTCAGTCCTCTTCTGTCCACTTTGTCCTCTTCATGATTGAGTCTATCGATTGGATTACATTATACGTTTACAATAATCTCAACCCAACCCATACAAATTGGAAAATTCATGGCATAACTATTAGAAAATATAAAAATTTGTGGCACAACTGCCAAAATCGACACCACAGGGCTTTCTGTTGACTTAACAAGTTGCATAACGACATGACGAGACATAACGAGATGAAGAGTTCCACTCACAGTGAACGTGTCTCTTAGTGCGTGTTCATTAAGGCAGATACAGAACATTAATCTCACTAATGGAGGTTTTGCTCACTTCACTGTCAGATGAAGGTCACAGAGCCGGAGCTGCTTGTTTAAATGGTCGAGGTTGTCAAGATGGCTGAAACCGGCAAGCCTCATTAACCTGCACAGACACACTTGTCAGCTCACAGGTACTGGAAATCTGCTTTAACACCAGTACTTACACCGAGACAAATGGATAGAGTCCTGTTAGTCATTTGTCCTTCTTGACTCGAAGATTAAGTGTTTTTACTGCACTTTACTGCATTTTATGAACAGAAATCTACAGCTGGAAAATACCCGTTTTTGAGTTTCCCAGTCAGCTGTGTGGCACGTCTCCTGAATTTTGTTGCAAAATAATCAACCAAAGTTCATGTAACTTCTTCCCTTTTTCCCCCTCCATTCACCCCTTTTCTGTTTTCCACACCCTATAAGTGATTCCTCTTCTACTCGTCTGTTTTATGCATTTCTGGTGTTTTCTGCAAGTGTGTTTGAACTCATGTACTCTTGCACGGTTAAAAAGGTCAAAAGTTCTTTCAAAGAGACACGATAACAACACTCAAATAGCTCCAAGAGTGTTATGAGTCCAAACTGTGCCTCAAGCCTCTTTAAATAACAATCAGAGTTGTATGTTTATTTATTATTTAATTATATATTTATTTCATCTCTCATATCTTTGTTATCACACTAGATGCATGTGTCCCTCCTTTTCAGGATCCAGTTGTTCCACTTTCTAGGTCCATTTATCCTTGATGTCCTTCCTTGTTCGTCCATTCTGTTTCCTTCAGGGTTGTGATCAGGATATTATACAGGAACAGCAGAACGTGATGATAGAGCGGTGAGAAACGGGAAGCTCTGTTAAAAAATTGGTTGTCTGTCCGAAAACAATGGAAGAAAGCACATCCCTCCTTGCTTCCGAGCTTCCCTTCCATCTCTTCTTCTTCCCTATCTATCTCTACATCACTGTGCTGAAAAGAATAGCCACACAGTTGTTCTTCATGTGAAAAGGCAGGAGGTTTATAAATGGAGGAGGTAAGGAAACTGGTCAGAAAATTGAACATGTGTGTCGTAATTTATCCTGAACAAAACCCTGAAAATTCACCCTCCTGTCTTCTATCCTTCACCCTCCACCTCCCTCTCTATCTACTCTCCCCCGCCTCCTTTCTCGCCCCCTTCCAGTGCTATTTACACACAAACTGATCCACGAGAGACGTGCAGCGTTTGCACTTGACGTAGCAGCACCAGTGGAACTTGCAGTGGCAGCGCTCGTGCTTGTAGGTCTTGAACTGGTCGTATCCTCGCCCGCAGCACATGAGCTCGCAGCCGTCCATGCCCTCCGAGGTTTTGTTGCAGAGGCGGCCCTGTGTGCCCAGCGAGCCTGTGGTCTCGTTGCGGAGGCAGTAGTCAGGGCTTGGGTCGATGTAGACCAGGTCCTCTGGGGTTGGGGTGTTGAAGCGCTTGTCTACCAGCTCCAGCTTGCCCTAGTAGAGACAAAGTGAAGAGAGAGTAAGTTGGTATCAGATTTAGGATAGTTTTCAAGGGGAATGTTGTTGAATATTCTGTTCATGAAAATCCTCTGTGAGTTCAGTACCTTGCGTCCAATGCGCATGGCAGCCGCACTGTCGTATTTCTCCTTCAGGAACTCGCCGACACGGCGGAAGTCGGCCAGCTGGAGCCAACAAGTCTTCAGACTGCAGGACCCTGAGACACCGTGACACTTACAGGCCACATTTGCAAGGTTGTAGACCGCCTGTTAGAGAGAAAAAGACAGAAATGTTAGATAGATATGGTAGGTTTCCTTTACATGACTAACTCATTGTTATCTTATCTATACAGGGAGATATAAACATTCAGTCCCATTCATCTCTAGATAAAAATAATCAGCTGTCAGTGTTGAAACTGCCTACTTTTAGGTTTAGAAGAAGACAGTTTAGAATTTATATGAAATGCTTCACTCTCGACTTCCTTTAAAAGAAACATAGAAAGGGGAAAAAATGTAAAATGTACTTGATGTGAAATCAAATGAATTTCTCATCAAACTGTCTTGCAGACCTGATCCAACCTCTGTACCAGTATTTCTAGACTCTGGTTAACGCTGTTTGAATGTACAACGTGTAGATCTGCTGTATTTGCTGCTACGCTGCCTCCATCTAGTGGTAAAAATGTGTAAGCACTCTCTTTAATGTCCTTTGGAAAAATCAAGATAAATCCACATAATGGATATTAAAACAATTATAATTCAGTGCTGCCCTACAGAGCCAAAATGCACACAACCTATCTGATCAAAATAAAGTTAGGACCAGAACTGTCCTTTAACAATATAAAACAATATTATTAAACGTTACAAATATATAATTTCAGTAAAAGAAGCTTAGCAAAGTAAAAACCAAACCACTGGTCTGAAAACTATGACATTTGTTGAATAGACATAGTGGTAATTATGCTTGCTAAACCAAAACGCTAAACTAGTTTGACTTGGCTCAGCAGAGTATAGCAGCAACTGCCACCTAGTGTAATTCATGTGATTTGGTGAAGTTAAGTTGCCTGAAAACACAATAAATTAAGGTTTTACAGCTTTTCTATCTGTTACACTCAATTCTTTAAGGCTACTGCTGCCAAATTAAATGTGAAGGGGGAAAATGAATAATGGCTGAAAGGAGAGACACCGAATTATACATGCATTGCTACACCTCCTGAGGGACTCTAAAATTATCTTCACACAGCAATAAAGCCAGAAAGATTCCCGTCTCCAGTTTTCTGTTACCACTGTGCGCTGGTGCAAAACCTCCTCCTGTTTAAATGTGCGGTAAAATAGATAACCAAACGGCAAAAATGCAAAGAAAAGAAAAACAAAGAAAGGATTTTTGCTCCATATGCACCGTTCTCCGACATCGGCTGTCGATACTACTCCACCAAACTAAAACAAACATCTGACTGAGAATAGAAGGCAGAGGAAATGTGGCTCTATTGTAAATCCACTTTCCCACACAGTTCCTACATAGAAAGCAGTAATTTTAAAGAATACATGTGAGGAAAACTATAACATGACATATTATTAGTTTAGGTATAACGTCAGTAGCTTTCAGGGTTATAATAGAGAGATGACAGGGTAGATACACTTGTGTTCCATTTATTACTTTATTTTCAGGACACTGAGCGCCAAAAATTCTCTCATTTAAATGACTGAAGACAAACACAGCGGCTAAATGTCTAGAAATATAAATATGGAGAAAATTGTACTCAAGATCATGCACAATCCAGCCATAACGCCTTATTCGAACCAAAAAACTGAACAATCATTCAAGATCTTAGTCAAATTATCCCATTATCTTCATGCATTTTCCCTGTTTCTTCGCTATAAGTGTTTGCGAACACATTTAACACTTGGATATGTAAAAAAACAGAGCAGGAAGTACAAGATTTATGGTCCAAGCAGCAGTGAACATTAGGGGGAGCTCTTCACCCACGCAGCTTCACCACGTCAGAGGCCGCACTCAATAAACAAGTCACATAACACACCCCTCGTCAACACACACATATGAATTATATTATAATTATATGTCGCTAATCATGCATTGTGTTATGTTTGCACCAATGCCACTGAGACATATTCCCACACATCAACATGCTGTACTTGCTGAATCAACTGTTTTCCCAAATACCCACCTCCTGACATTGCCTGATCCCAATTACCTCCTCACCTCTGTTAACCCTTGTATCCCAAACACCCCCGACCCCCAACCTCCCACCTCTTGCTCCCATGTCCTCTACTTTACTACCCAGCAGGCATAGCACTCGGCACCCTCCAATCCTGTGATTCAACCCCCGTGACCCCCTCAGACAGAGGACACTGGAGGACAATGACATTCTGTGGAGGCAGAGGTCTTTTTTTTTTTCTTTTTTCTATTTTAGGGTTTCTGTTTCTGGTAGTTTCTCCCATTTAGCAAAAGCATGAATTAAAACAGAAAATAAAAACTTTTTAAACTGCTTAAATATTTCTCTTTATACGTCTCTATTGTTCACACTGAGAGAGGAGTTTATGGGAGGTTAAGGATTAGTTTCATACATACAACAGCAGGAGGAAATCCTTATATTTTATGACTTGTACTTATTTTACGAGCCTTCGTGTTTCCTCAGATCCCCCACTGTGAGGTTTATTAGAGATTTAGAACCACGATAATAAGAAAATTAGGGATGCAGCTCTTTTTTTATCTATAGCCCCACAGTATGTTAACATTTCCAAGGATATAAAGGAGGCAAAATCAGAGGGAGTTTATGAGCAACAGCCTAAAACAGATCTATTTCAGTTTACTCTACTCTTTTCCCTCTATGTCGTCTTTTATTTTATCACTCACTATGTTTTCTGTGTCTGTGTGTGTCCAGCATCATACTGAGCTATTTGGTGGGTCATGCCTGCTGGGCGCAGTGATACTGGACCTGATGAAAACACACTCACACACACGGACATGCACACACAAACCCACACACACGCGGTCAATCATCCGTGGTGGAGACACGGTCTCAGTGTCAGGCACAATAGTTTCTGCTCAGACAGGGTTAGGGGTTAGGAGCCGTGTGTGTGTGTGTGTGTGTGTGTGTGTGTGTGTGTGTGTGTGTGTGTGTGTGTGTAGTACTAGAATGGGGCAGAAATAGAGAAAATAGCCCACCCTTTGTGACAGGATAAGCAGTGAATGAGGGGGACACAGATAAGGACACATTTTTATGTTTATGTTTTATTGTCATTTTGTGATGCTGTTTGTCTAATGTATCCAGACTTTCACTTTAATTGTTTGTCTGGTCATTCAAAGCAGCAGCTTTCAAATAAACAAACAGTTTCCTAGATCCATATTCTACATATATACATATATTTGTGACGTGTCTTCCACTCTGAACACACAGCATCTATTGCTCGTCCCTCCTCCGCTGCTCTCCTTAAAGTTTCAAGTTTTCCCCTCTTAAATAATTTTTTTGGGGGGGTTCCTTATCTGAACTATGGGTTTGTACGCTGTACAGATTGTAAAGCCCTTTCAGCCAAGCCTAGTGCAACTTATAAGTAATTAAACACATTTAGTATCTTTACAAACCCACTGCTCTTGAGCAGAATTAAATATACGGCTGTGTGTTGGGTACCCAACAAGCAGTGTTTAATGATATTTCACAACTGAGGACCAAAGTGGAGTTATATGCTTAGAGTAACACATTCTTCAGCTTTTCTTTGGATCCAAACATACAAAAAAATGCTCTGTTTAGTCTGGTCATTGTTAAATTAAGCAACAAAGTGATCCACAGTTTGATGGATAAATCTTTAAAAGATAAACTTCTGTGTTCAGAGCAGAGACGGCACAAGTGGCCTCTTATTGTCTTTAGACCGGGAATGTACATCTAGTTGTTTTGGTCTTTGTGACAAGCTCTGCCTCATTAGATTTGTGTGAAACAGAGACAGTGGACCTAGGTGGCCATGTGTAATATATATATATATATATATATATATGTGTGTGTGTGTGTGTGTGTGTGTGTGTGTGTGGTGGTCTTTTGAGGGTCGGGGGACTGTGACGGAGGTCCATCCCTCACCCTGCGTCTCTGTCTCTAGACGCTTGTACACACAGACACACACAGACGACCATGTTGTCCGCCTTGCACACAAATCAAATGAAGCTGAGCACACACACACACACACACACACAAACACACACACACACACACACACAGCAAGCGGCACGCCCCTGTCACCTCCACAAAAGCCCTGCGGTTTGCCTTGCTCAACCAAGCAAGACAAATCCCGCTTAGGACAAACCGGCGTGTCCACGAAAGAAAAAGAGAGTGAGAGAGAAAAAGAGAGAGGAAGGGATGAAGAGGAAAAGGGGAGCTGTCTTCCTCTCCTCCTTTTCATCTCTCTCTTCTCCTCTCTTCCGTTTCGATGGACAGGCAACAATGAAAACGAGGGATCAAACAAGAGAGAGGAGGAAAAGTCATTCAAAGGCGTGTGTATGTCACAGAAAAGCAGAGGAACTGTGTGTGTGTGTGTGTGTGTGTGTGTGTGTGTATGCTGTAGCAGTAGATCTGCCTCTCTCATACACTTTCCTATAGCCCCAATGGGACCCTCAGCAGAAACACAACCTCTCCAGACCCTCACCTTTGACCCCTGATACACACACTCAAACCAGGCTCACTGTCTCTCACACAAATCACACACACACACACACACACACACACTCTCTCAGCGTCTCTGTCTTGCAAACAGCTTAAACAAAGCTCCTCTAACTGAAGATAAACACACTCTCCTGATCCAGTGTGTACCAGAATGGGCAAATGGACCTTTTATGAGAGAAATGTGTGTGTGTGTGTACAGCTCAGTCGAAGGTGAAAGCTTTCTGTTAGTGCATCTCATTTCATGCTCTCCTCACTTGTAAGCATTCCCAAACAACTTTAGCTCAAGTATCAAGTATAAAACTTCTAACTGTTGCTGTACGGCAACCAGAGCAGGTCAGAAAACCTCAGAAAACATCCATCCAGCAGGTTTCACCTTTACAATCTCAACATGCAATTAGGCATGTTATTGTCCATTGTGCTGAAGCGTTTATGTGTGTTTTAGCTTATGTGCGAGTGTGTGTGTTTCTTCACTGGAATGTGCATTGACCTGCCGACCTAGCCAGACTCCAAGGGCGTTAGCAGTTATACCATTTGGACCCTCCCAATAAATAACTTACACACACACACTCACAAATACTGCCAGGTCAGGCAATTGGGGGCCACCTTGACTCACACACACATTCCTTACAGACATACAGATATAGTGTGGGGTTAAAAATTTTCCCGTCTAGAGCTCTAAACTTTAGTTTCATGCTGAAACTTTAAGTATCAAGTACATGTGTGTGTTTGTCTGCCGTACCTGTCTTCCTGCTTCATTGTTCTGCAGGTTCATCAGTGTCCGGGCATGCTCTGCAGAACCACGTGGGTAATTCTTCTCCCTCTCCCTGGCGTCCACAAACTCCCGGGCAAATCGGTAGCCGTAGTGCACGTTGTCGCCGCAGCCACCCCACAGCCAATCACGAGGCAGGTCGCGGGGTCGGGCGGCGCGGCTGCAGCCGCAGGTGGAGAGCTCGCCCTCACGGCACGCCCGGCTGATGGCGTTGACCACGCCGGCTGCGCTGATGGAGTAAGTGAAGGCTGTTTCTCTGGAGCCTGATGGAGAGAAGTAAACAGATTTAAGCATTTTTCGTATTTGGTAACACTTAAACTCATATCTAAAACTCTTCAAACATTTAACATACACACACAATAAACTATGTTTTGTCGTCATGCTTTTGTATTTACGACTGTGGTGAATGTGTGTGTTCAGTGACAGGAAACATGGTTAACTGCTCAGGTTAAACCCCCCAACACACACACACACACAGCCCCACACCCAACTGACCTAACAATAGACAATAGATGTGATTTTAGGCTCTAACTCTGTACCTGGTTAAACTCAACAACTTTAAATACCAGCTCAGTGATCCATAATACATGTGCATTAGTAAGTTTTGGCTTTTGGGTATACCTGTCCTAGTTGTGGCTAGTCAACCTTAAAAGGTGACTTCACACAGATTAAAACATGTCCTCTCACTCTCCTCTATCTAACATTCAGTTTAATGTGCTCCGGTTTTGGGATGCAAACAGTGTTCCTGTTATTCTGTGTCAACAGTTTTCATTGGAACTACTTTCTACTTAATAAATAGTCTCTATAAAAACTGTTGACAGTGTGTTCTGCGGATTATGCAGAGTAGAAAGAACACATTTTCAGGAAAGGCATGTCACTGCTAAATGCAATTTTTCACTGCAGTGAGCACCACCAACAAAATCCCTTACAGTGTATTGGGGTAAAAGGTAGAAAATATCAAATCTTGGACAATTTAATTCAAACTATCTGCATGAGCAGTGATAGAAGAATTATTCAGATCTTTTACTTGAGTAAAAGTAACAACAGTGCAGTGTAAAAATACAAATCTAGTAGCTCCAGATAAAATATAATAGTGGCCCATTTCAGAATCATACATAATATGTTAGTCGATTATAATCATTGATGCATTGATGTGTTCATCACTTCAACGTTGTAGACATGTTAAGGTTGAACCATAAAGCTTGATGATGCGTTCTGACTGAATCAGCTTCAAAGGAAAACACCTGTACTCAATGTCTTGTCTGTTCCTGCCCTGATGTATCACATTCAACAGACGAGTCCATATTAATGATTTCTGCTCACTCTCTCACTAACACCATTTTATTTCCATTTTACACTCTGGAATACACAACACAGCCTGCATGTCTATTCTCCGCATTAATACACAAACCTTTTAGAAGAATAAAGGACAAAGACGATGGCCCGACAGGTAGGAGGTTAAGTGCTCTGAAGCTGAACATTTACATGTGAACAGCAAACGGCCTGATGGTATTTCTGGTTCAGGCTGCATACAAAGACCACAGAGACGTTTCATTTTATTCAAATTCAGTATTTGACGTTTTCAAGGGTGAAATTTATACATTAAATGTACTTATTCTAAATGCATGTTTGGTCTGCTAAGTGACGAGTTTCATTATCTCAAACACAATGGTATATATATATTTAGCTTTCACTATGATACTCCTGCAGTGTTGTTACAGAAAACTGATTTTTAATACTGACTTTATAGCGACTTTGTCCTTTAATATTCCTGTTATAGAACTCTGTTAAAAGTGTGTGGTGGGCCTCTACTAATTAGTGATGTTTTTATTATATTAAAAGTTATTATGTTTTATATTTTAGGCCATTATGTTTTATTCAGATTATTTTAAACATCAGCTGAAGGACAACAGATAAAAACACTTCAATTTTAGATTAATTAAGTTACAGTTTTAAGTATATATTTAGTTAGGTAACTAAATCTGCAGCAATGTCTAGAGCAATCTATAAGATTATCATATGTATGTAGTGTGTCCTTGGGATGTAGTGGAGTAGATATATAAAGTAATAGAAAATAGAAATACTCTTTTTAGTACAAGTACATTTACTCCCACTTTGAAATCTAGTGACGTTACAGGAAATACTTTAATTACTTTTCTTTGTCACAGTATCGCTCTATGATACTTCATAGAATGACTTTAGTCTGGAATCAACACCGACCAGCCAGACAGGCAGGTATGCATGCAGGGCCGAGGCGTGTGAGCGCTTCATTCAGGTTTTAGGAGCAGTGTCAGTCAGGATGCTCGTACATATTATGCAGCAGGATAAAGACACACACACACACACACACACACACACACACACACACATAGAGGCCGAGTGGTTTTATGAGACTGCGGAGCCCAGACTTCAAATAGCAGGTCCGGATCTGCCGGCTCGGTGTCAGCTCATCAGCGCATTTCAAAAGAGGAGCCGCGGGACAATGGACCGACTAACACCTCCGTATAAACCTGGAGATAGACTGACTGTCAATAGAGAGACAGGCAGAGAGGGACGGAGACAGAGAAAGAGCAGCAAACACCTCGACTGACTGCCCGCAGCGGATTTGACACTTACTTGTTGATGAGAGCTTTCCCACATCGCCCGCTGGGAATTAGACGCACATGATACTGATCCAGGATCTGAGCTGCTGCTGGATATTTACCAAAAATGCTGCATGTAGATGACGCGTTTTTTTTTTTTTTTTTTTTTTTTTTTTTTTTTTTTTTTTTTTTGCTCTTATAATTGTCTAGTTTTTATGCGTCGACTGCGTCTGTTTGCGCATGCGTAAAGGTGGAAATGAGACGCGAACTGTTTTAATCTTTCCCGCAGATTCCGTCTAACAACCACAGGAAAAATGAATATCTTAAATATTATGAATTTTACAATTAAAAGTATTTTATTTTATTACTGTAAGTCTCTCTGAAGTATTTTAGGAAACTACACTCCAATTAAAGTTTAATTTCATGTCCAAAGTAACTATACTCTGCTTCAAGTTACATTATAGACTACTGTTCATCTCATATTCCTATATAAACAATGACATGTGCTACAGTGTGTTGTTATTTCAGCCTGTTATTTGACTGACCTCAGATGACCCCTTCTGTTCTGTCAAACAACCCCGATCTGTATGACTCGTCCAAACACTTGTTGTGTTAATAATCATCATAACAGTCCAGTCAAAGTGAAGGAGATGAGCTGGTGCATCACTGCCACCATCTAGTAAAGTGTGCGGTTTAATAGTGACAAACTTGATTGTATACTTTGTTTTCAGGATGAACCTGTTTGTGTCGCCTGTCATAAACACTACCTGCCAAACAAAGTGAACGGTAACTTGTTGTTTTTGCATGCCTGATGAAGTCACTACCACAGCTCCCCCACAAAACTTCAAAACACAAGATTACAACGTCACTCTCTGATAGACTGACTGATGTCTCATCAAAATGTAAACTCACCAATCTGCATGACCCGTCCAAACACAGACGTGTTGTCCACAGTGCTGCAGTTCCATCTCCTCTGCCTAAACTGGTACTGGCACTCCTTGATGCCTGTCTTGGCTCCATCTCCAATGTAGATCATGTGGTCCTGGTACAGCTGGCACAGCTTCCTCTGGCCCTGCAGACCGCACAGCAGCACAGGAGAGATTAGCAGAGATTAGCACGTTAATGGTTTGATACTTCAACAGCCCCTGTTGGGGAAATTCTTTTCTTTATTTGACCACTGGTAGGAAGATCTTGCATTGCCCCTTTTATTGATGCTGATGTAGATCCACAAAAGCCCCCAAATAAGCTTCTATTCCTGCAAAATCTAACCATCACTGAATTCAAGTTATGAAGGTGGTAAAAGTCTAAAGCAGGCAGACAGGAACTTACCTGAGAGAGACCAGACAGCTGACTGCAGAGAGGCTGAGCTCCGATGATGTACATCTCTGGCCGCTGGATTGGGGTCAGAGCTAGTGACCTAAGAGACAGAGGCCATATTAAATCTAAATTCAAACCAATAAACTCTGTCTGTTAAGCTGGCAGGATTTCTGTGATCTACGACTCTCTCTTAGAGAGGAGGTCGGCGCTGTGGAGGACAAAGTTCAGACACAAGTTTATTAGTACAACCGGCCTATAAAGTGTAGATAAATAGACTCTTCTGGGGTTCATCACTGCAAACACTCTCCTTGTGTTTCATTTGCTGTCCTCTGTCCTGTTCGCCTCCAACAAATTTACCTTAATCATACATTTTGATTCACTTTTGCTTTAATATAAATGACAGTCTGTGCACACACACAGAAAATATGACAAAGGTGTCCCTTGTATGGCCATAAAAGCTCCCCAAACAAGGGGAAATCAAACTGTGAGACGATATAAGAGGATTTAATTCTGTGATTGGATTGATGAGCATGCAACAATCTAAATATATTTCATTGCTCTATTCGGATTGTGCATAAACTGACAGGATCATCCATTGACTTACACACTCCATCCACCACATTGCCACAAAAGGAACTCAGTAGTGTTGGTGCATAGTTGTCTTGTAAGTCAAGAACCAATTGAAGGCCCTATGGGCGCAGCAGCAGGCCGCCATGCAGTGCCATTTGGGGCTCAGCCAGGGTAAATATTGTGACAGAGCCTTCACATTTGTTCCATTCACTGTTCGGGCTCTACCACAGGACTGGAACATCACCCCCAAAACACACACACACACACAAGTGGCAACACAAAGTCTGTAGCTCACATTTTTTTCCCATTTGTCATCTTATCAGGAGCATTCATGCAAAAACATATATGTAGGATGTGATGAGAATGTAAACTTTTACACGTGGCATTAGTCAGATGAAGCGCTACAAGATATAAAACTTTAAAATCTCTTGCTCTATCGGGTCATAGTTCATCCGCCACCACACCACTGAGCATATCTTTAAAAAAGAAATCAATGCACCACCGGCGATCATTCTGTTACTCACCACCATGAGTTGGCATCCACCACCAGCAGTTGGGAGCTGCAGGCGAGGAAGGCGGCTGCCAGGAGCAGATGTCGCACGGCACCGGTTCGCCTTCTCCGGACAGGCCTGTTGTCCATGATCAGCCGCGCCACCGCCACACAGCCGGTGCTGGGGAAAGTGCTCTGCTGTTGAGACATGGGCAAGAAATAAAGAGGCGTCCTGCACAGTCCAGTCGGGTTTTGGGGGGATCTGGACACAATCCCTGCAGCACAGTGAGTCCAACTCACGAGTGTCCTGAGTTTTTGCCCCAGTTTTTTTTGTGTGTGTATTTTCTTGTGGTCCACTTGGCTTTCACCCTGTCCTCTCCTTTCCTTCCAGTCTTTTTAAGACTATAAAAACAAAACTGCCATTAAAATGATGAAAATGTCAACAAAAAGGACAAAATTTATAATCCACAGGTAGTTTCACTGTGAGGGTCGATGGTTGATCTGAAATCACGGCAGTATCTCCACCCTAAAAGGTCAGAGGCTGTCTGTGAATCCAGTACTGCTTAAATCTCCAATTCAAAGTCGTGCGTAAAATGGTTTGGTTCCAGTTTTTACGCAAAATGCGAGGCGAGTTCTCCCTCTTCTCTTTGTCTCAAAAAAGACACAAACCAAACAAAGCTACGATGTATAAAGTGCGATCTCTCTGTGGTCTTGAGGAAAGATTAACAAGGAAATTAAACGCTAATTGAGCAGCAAAGCGACTGTTCCTTTCCCTTCCTGTCCCCTTACGGCCACTCCACATCTCCCTCTTTCTCTCTGTCTTTCTCTCCACTTTACACTCCTCCTCTTCTCACCCCCACTTCACCTCAGACCCCCCGCCCCTCTCCTCCTCAACCCACCCGCGCCCTCGCCTTCCCTGGACATACATTGCGCGCGCATGTGCATGTGCGCAGAGTTCACCAAATGGTTATTGGACGCGTCTAAATGCAGAGCCAAGACTGGAAACACCTGTGGTGTTGCGTTGAAAGGCTTTGGATGTAAACGAACGGGGCAAAATCACTTGTGACCTGGTGGATTATGGGAAATTATTCACAGTGCAGTTGTTCATCATTTCTATCTGACCAGTGATCAGTGAACCGTCCATCCAGGGACCTCCCATTACGGCCGTTTACAAGCACATAAAAGTGGAATTTGAGATACGTATGTTTATGCATACAGTCAATAAAGTGGATGAATATGACAATAATAGTGTTTTAAAGTAGAAAAGAATAAAATATAATCTATTAGAGGTATGAAGGAGAGAGCTGAGAGACATTGTGAGTCACGAGAATGAGCGATGGGGGTTGAACCTTTCGCAAAACCAGAATCAACCCCAAAAAGTTCACATGCGTCAAATTCCTTTTATTAACTGAAGTGAATAATTTGTTTGAATAAAAGGTGAGTGCTCCAAAATCGTCTAATCCCCTCTTCTTTGGTCTGCGAATATAAAGGGCAACACACCACAACCCCCGCCTCCCCCACAGACACACACACACACATACATACAAACATATTTACGCACGAACACACAAATACACACGCAGACGGTCAGGAGTCCTGAAAAGTCCTGGAGTAAAGAAAGGGCGTGTTGAAGCGAGCTCTCCTCAATTCATATCCCGGTCAAAGACAAACTGCGGCTGGGTCGGTGGGCGGTGAACCTGCCGAGGAACAGGCTCTTTGATCTGAGTCAATGCTTCTTAAAAGAGTGCGTCCACAACCAAAGGTGGACGCAGGGGGGAGATTATTAGTCTGGGGCCTCAACCAAGAATGGTTTGGTCAAGTAAGAAAATGGTCACAAAGTTCACCAATAACCACAGAAATGTCAAACAATATTATGGTCTTGAACTACCGTCTTGTTTTGCTCACACAAACGTCATTTTGCGTGCGTAAACATAGTCAAATGACAGAGAGGACACCGTTGTGTGGATTAGCAGTTTTCCACTGATGAAAGTCACTCTAAAGTCCTACATGAGTTTATTTGAGCATTATATGTCATTATATGTTTAATCTTCAGATCAGACCAGTCTTTATAGGATTTCTGTGGGTGTTTCTCATAGTGGAGAGTCGGATGTCCCTCGTCTCTGCATGATAATAGACCCGCAACAATTTAACCAGAGACCGCACACCTTTCATCTCCCGGGGCCCCTAAACTTCCACACCACGCACGCACACACGCACACACACACACTGAAGTGATCTAACTGGCTGCCTTCAATATACATCTGATTGATATTCTGCTGTGGGCGGGTACTGGGTCAAAGTCAGGTTGAGCGAGTGAATAAACAATGAGACATACTGGGGAACAGAAATGTAATTAGAATATGTGACGACACTAAAACTGGTCCAACCGATCACTCAGTGAGTGACCCTGAGGCTGACTTTAAATATTTTATTTCGGATGTTGTTCCTCTTCTTGTTTGTCCACTTTTGGAAAACTTCGCATGTTAGAGGAGGCGATGCACCTTGTGTGGCCGGTGCAAGGCCATTAAATGCTGGGGGTGTTACTATGACAACGTCGCCCTCATCCGGTAAAACACAGACATTTATTTCTGTCGATATAATTTACTTAAGTTTATGTACTCGTAGTATTTACATGCTATGCTACATTATACTACTCCAGTACATTTTGGAGGCACATATTGTGTTTATGTTTTTACTCTGGTACATGTATTTTACAACTTTAGTTACTACAGATTTAGGTTATGAATAGACAATCTTAACAAGTAAATTGTGGTATATGATTGTACAGTAAACTACCAGCAATTAGACAGTTAGAACCATCATTATCCTCTGCAGCATGAATATGATGAACACATTAATGCACCACCACTTATAATCCAGGAATATAGTATTCTTTTCCATTGAAAACACTATAAAAACATATTGTAAATATATGTAAATTGTTAAACCAGCTTGCTTTCTAATTTGTGGTCCACCAAAAAATCAGCAGTGTCTAGTTGGAGATGACGGATGACATGTTTTAGGTGTCTGTAAGTTGTTAGCAGTTCCAGCAAAGAAAACCTCTGATCCATTAAATTACTAAATGTTCCAAAGAGATAAAACTGTCCAATATTTAAATAAATTAAATAATACAAATAAAATAGAAAAACAAACCACAGATAAGAGAAAAATCCAGGGACTGAATCACAGTTTGTGTTGCAGAACCTTGTTTTTTCTTCTTTTCTACCACTTTTGTCAATTCATTTGTTATTACTGGACTAAACTGTACAGTATATAAGTAGTAGTAGTATAGTGTATATATAAGTAGTAGTAGTTTCACCAGCTATAATAGTACAGTAAGAAAGTACTGATGCATTAGTTTCAATCTAATAATATCATGTAATAATATATTGCAGTCACAGGGGACAGTTTTGAACAAGTACTTTGACTTTGATATTTTAAGTACATTTTGCTGCCATACTTTTACATCTGTAGGACTCTGAATGAAGGACTTTTATTTATAAAGAGTATTTTCTAGTTCTACGAAAGTGAAGAATCAGAATACTTCTTCCACTACTGTCTTCAAACACAAATTTGGTCCTATTTGTGCATCACATGAAGAGTCACAATGTTAAAATTCAACATTGGACATTCAGAAACTTAATACACCCAGCATTCATTTCAGCTCAGCATACAGGATGTCTTTGTATTCATCTATCTTGTTTTCACAGTGGTATGTCCCAGTGTGTTTAACCTCCCTGGACAGTGTCCTGTTTTGTAGCAGCTGGAATATTCAGCATAATGAAAGGCCAGGGCGCAGCAGTGACTCATGATAATGACACACCAATCAGCAGCAGCCCTGTTGTTAAAGGTTCTGACACTATGGCGCCCCCTAGTGTAAATTGCACAAATTCTGACTATAGACAAACTTTGCCACTGGCTCTTCTTTTCATGCACGGTCCTTTAAGCTGAAGGGTAAAGGTTAAAGTAAGGCTGATGATGTTTTTCCATTGTATCTTTACTTTGGTTACATTTATATAAATAGGTGTCTCCTCTCGAGGATTCAGCTGATTAAAACATACTGATTGTCTCATCATGTGGGAACTAAATAGAAACAGGCCAACAGTTTATTCTGGGACATGTCCCAGAGAGCCAGAAATGCTGGACTGTAGCAGCCACACTGCTCTAGCTGGTTTAACTGGTAACTTGTGATGTGCCTGTTGAAACACAAGGAGGAGCAGTTCAGCCACAGTACACTCCATGCACTTCCAAAAGAAAGAGGGGTAAACTGAGGCAGGGAGGGGTGAGGACAGGAGACAAAACTTGGACCAAGTGAGATGAAGAAAGAAAGAGGTAGGAGGGAAAACAGAGAGGGTGAAAGAGAGAGGGAGTGTCCAAGTAATAGATACACAGAGACAGGGAGAGAAACAGAGGGAGTGAGAGAGGACTTGTCCCTAGAGGATATGAGCAATAGCCATGCAACAGGGAGCAATGCCTGAGAAAGTCGGCAGCTTCTCTCTGGATTAACAGCAGCCTCACTCTTTATTGCCTACAGTGCCAGACTACAGCGAGCGAACCAGCCAGCTCTGTCCTGCAGGGAAACCAGCTGCGGTCGGCTGATGAAGCCTGAGCTGATCCCCTGGAAACTGCTTGTGCCAAAATGCTAAATATCAATTTTTTGGAAATGACTGTCACTTGAAAATTGATTACCCTCTGGTTAAAAAGACAAAAAACGAAGAGAGAGAAAGGATGCATATGATGCTCTTACCTGAAAGGAAAATCAGTCTCCACCCTAACACATAAAAACATCTATTTTTTTCGGAAGATGTTGACATTTTTAGGCAAAATTAGATTTAATCAGGTATGACACATTAACCCTTTTAAGGTGCTTAATGAGCTGGTTTCTCTAAAGGATACAACGTATAAAGGTTAAACCTGAGCCTCCTCCATGATGAGACGTTCAGACATTCAGGCAGTCCCCTGCAACTTCTTGTCAGAAATTTCCTAGTTTGTCAAAATACAATTTCCCAAAATTGCAATGGAGTATGTATTCAGATCTTTTACAACAGCAAAAGTAGCAATACTGCAGCATCAAACACAAAAACTAAAAGTCTTGCTTCAAAATATCAGCTGAATAAAATTGGACAACTGGCAGGATAAAACTAAATCATTCAGAAAAAAGCCCCCTTTTGATTGTTATACTATATGATTATATTATTAACTGAGCTAATAATCTTATATACTGTTGGGTAGTATAATATATGACAGTGCACTGTAGTTTGTAAGGTTGTTGTATGTTTTGTACAGTTTCTAAATAAAAAAGAAGTAGAATATTCACTTCTGAAATGTTTTGAAGTAAAAGTATCTAGTTGTCAAATAGTAAAAAAGAAGAAATAAAAATACTTTGAGTATTGTACTATTGAACTTGAGTAAATGTACTTAGTTACATGCCACCACTGCCAACCAACTATAAATCATCCCCACATTACAAACCCACAAACCCAAACACACAACAACTACTTAATAGATGGTTTACATGTATTGTTTGGTTTACTTATTCTCTCTGTTGTGTCATATTATTCAGTGACAGCAATAAATACATTTTCATATCAGCACTCTTTCATCATACCCACTGCTCAGAACACACATGGGAATACATGGCGTCTATACGCAGACATATGGACACATTTGTAAGAGCCCAAGAGCGCAAAACTACAAATGCAACCACAGAAAGCTCATGGGATGATGAAACTACCTGCTCCGATACTGTGCCGTCTCTATCTATGTGTCTCTTCTTTTGTCTGTTCCTTTTCCAAAAACGCACATATGTACAGACACATGCGCAGCAACAAACTGCCAAATGCAGCTGGCTGCGGGGAAATTTACTGCGTATTTTGTCCTCACACACACATGCACACACACACACCCATGGGGGAATTGCTGTGGGACTTGGAAGCAGCTGAGAGAGGCTTTGGAGAGGCCTTGGGCTTTATATGTGTCTCTTTGTTTTTTCAGTTTACATGTGTGGTTGCATGTACGGCTGCTTGTGGAAACTCATCCTCTTTCTGGTTCTCACCCCTTTTCCCTCTTCTCGTCCTCGTCACGCTCGCTCTCCCCCTCTCCTCTTTCACCCGCTACATCCCCCCACCGACTCTGTCCATCTCCTCCCTTCTTCCCTCCATCCATCCTTCTGTCAGCTGGCAGAAGATGAGTCATGCCTCTAGCTTGGAGGCAAAAACTCTCCCCCCTCTCTCTAAATATATCTTCACTACACTTCTCCTCCCCAGTCTTTCTACGTATCTTTCTCCCTCCTTCTCTCAGCCTCGCTCGCACTTCTCTCAGCCCTGTATTGCCATCTGTTTCTCCACATCTCTCTGCTTTGTTCCGTCGCTCTACTGCCGAGCTCGTTCCTCCTTTTCCTCTCTCAATTTCTCTGTTTCTCTCTGTCAGTCTCAAAGTCAGATTCATCAGCTATTTGTGTTTCTATCTTCCTCTCCTTTTCCTTCTCTCTCTCTCTCCGACAGTGCACCCAGCTGTTCTCACACTCCCTCGTCTCTTAGCTGTGATGATGTGATTTGTGATTTATTGTATATTCACTCACTTGTCATATGTATATTTGATATGTCTTGATATGTCTGGTCACCAAAAGATATATAATAATATAGATCTTGTTTTGATATAGTAGGTAAATGTTCAGGTTTTCTTAGCATGTTATGTTGTTCTTGTTCTCTGCATTGTCAATAAGAAGGCTGCAATAAAAGCTACTCCTCTGTGTTTGTCAGCTGTAAGATCTAGAGTATCATGTAAAAGCAAGGTATGCCAATTTGGGTTATTTTTATGTTGTAGCTCGTGTTGTAAACAAAGCTATTTTAGACAAGCTGAAACTAAAAAACGCTTTGATCCATTTAATCTGGTTGAAGAATATGGTGAGGGTCTAAAATAATGAATTGTTACTGATCAACCATGTTTGGCACCTCAGTGGAAACGAAGCAACCAAGAAAGCTCTGGCTGGCCTCGTTTGGCACTGGATTGGAACTCTGGAAGAGGCTGAATCCCTGATCAGGAAGCCCAGGGAGAAGCCACTGAGGCTGGGCTAGATGCCCTGCTTTTCCCCTGGTGCCCTGGTGCTCTGTTGGTCAAACGGCCTCCCGTTCCCTTCCTTGGAGAAATGAACACACACGTGCGTGCACGCACACACACACTGAAACATGTATGAACACATTACAAGCATGCAGAGAGACATTAACAAACACTCACACATACCAATACTCATATTTTGCTTGCTACATCACTCGCCATTATAATACACATGCTCTCATACACACATGCTTCCAGTAGGTAAATAGATGTCACACACGCCTTGCCAAACCGATTCTCAACTGGTAAAGAGATACACGTAAGAATCGACACACACATGCACCTACGATGTGAATCAGAGCAGCTTTCATCAGGGGATGAACGGTGCTAGTCTGGCCTGATTTGATGCTTCTCTCTGTCTCTCTCTCTCACACACACACACAAGCATGGACAATTTTGCAAAATGTTTAATTTTTTACTGTTATTTGTGTTCTTTGTCGTAAACATAGATTAATTTAATCACAGGCTGGTTGTAGTTATCAGTACAAACACTCAAATCACACATACAAATAACACACATTTTAGTACTGCAAAAATGGAACAATGTTGGATAGGACGGTCAAATGTATGTTTGATTTATTTGTTGTCAGTCTTTCATTTTCGATGCCAAACATTTTGAAAGGATTTCATCAGGGTTGTTCTGTGCACTTTATTGGCCTCGAGTGACTACGAGAAATACCTGACAACTCACTGGACTCAATTACTGACAGATATGACATCAATAAAACGCACAGGGACTACATTTGGACTTAATGTAGGAGTGCAGCTGGTGAGTAAAAACATAATCTTTTACAGCATATTCAGTCTGCGATGAGTCATCTTTCCCTCGACGGTTTGCTCACTTGCTGCTCTTTATGCATGTCATGCAGCATTGTCGATATTTTATCGTTTTTTCTGAGTACTGCTTTAAAGGAATTATGACTCAGATGTGTCTTGGTCATGGTCGGTCGGTTTCACACATTTGAAAAGAGAGAATGTTATCTGTGAGTCTGAAGGAGCATAGTTAAGATGGGAAAGCCTCTTGAAAATGCTGATATCTCTCCTAGATGAATAAATGACATTTAGATTTTTATGATTTTATATTTTAGATGTTTTGTTGATTATCTTTAACACATTTCCACCAATCTCACATTTACAAATTTTGTAGTTTGAACATATTATTTATAATCATAAATCTCACATGAATTTGAAGGGACGATGCCTGATTTAAAGTTGTCTGAATCAGAGTTTTTGCTTATTTATTTTGTTCAAATTTAAAGGATTTCAACTATATCAGAGAAGACCAGGCTCTTGATGATTTTATACCTATCTCCATTGGTGGAATGTAACATAAAGTACATTTACTCGAGTACTGCAATTAAGTAAAATTCTCTGCCTGTCAAACAAAATTGTGCTGGTTATTTTTCATTTTTCTTATATAAGTTGGTCACAAAGAGTCACAAAGCTGAAAACAGGTCTGTCTTTCTGAGCCTGTGAAAAGTAGACTTTTTAAAGATACATAGTTGTCATAGGACAGTGACACTGTAAACATATGGTAATCTTATAGAATATGATGCATTGATGTTGATTAAACTATGCAGCACTATATAAAGAAATTAAAAAATAGCTCAAAATGAAACAATTACAGCAGTAAAATACATACACATACATTACAGCAGCAATATTAATCCAATAAGACCATATATAATAGTAAAAGACCATTTTGCTGCATAATTAGTATTACTTTTTCTGGTATTACTACTTTGAAGTAAACTAAAGTAAAGTTTTGACTGCAGGACTTTTACTTGTTGTGGAGTATTTTGCTGTTTTATTGCTACATTTACTGAAGTAAATGATCATAATACTTCTTCCACTATTGCCCATCTCAATCCGAAATCAAATGCATTGTCCTGAGTGAGGGTATGCCACAGGTGACACTCAAATAACAGACTGAAAACTTAAAATAGTTGCTGATTAAATCCCTGGATTATACTTTGTGTCAAAAGAGGACTCGGTCGTAGTCTCTTTCAAACTTGACTGTTCTTGTTCTCGCACATTAAACTCGATTTAAGGAATCTTGCCGACAGTTCTGGTAACGACACGTGTTCGTCCACATCAAAAAACCTTGCCTGGTGCAATTTCTATGATTAGAAATGAGCTGGTTTTCCACCTTCATGGTTTCCCGCACAAACACAGACACACCAGCCCGATAAACACACACCTTCACACACATACACACACAAACAACAATGTGCAACCCATTCATGCCAACAGATGACAGAGCGCATTGAGAAAATGCCAAAATGCTGACTACTGAGGGAGAGAGAGCATGCGGCTGAAAAATCTCCTATGTCAGACTGCAGAGCTGGCAGAAAAGAAAAGCATTGTTCAGGACACACATACACAAACACTCATACACACCTAGGCAGCCTGTGTGGTGCAAAAATTGGAGCAGAGCGCTAGTGCATAACACACATGTACACACACACACTCACACATTCAGCCTGTGAGGTGTTTTGGCGAGACGAGAGCAGAGACGAGACGTCAGGGAGAGGAAAGGCAAAGTGAACAAAAGAGAAGAAAGAGAAAGAAAGAAGACAAAAAAATGAAGGGTGGATAGATGGAGAGACTGATGCACGGAGAAAAAGGAGGCTTGCATCTCCTGGCAGTGACCTCCTGCTGTCTCCCTCTGTGCACATCTGCTCTCCTTCTCTTTTCTACCTCCATCATCTATATTCTTTTTTCAGCCACTTATCTTTCTCTCTTGAGCCTCTCTTACTGTCTCTCTTCTTTCTGTTTTTTTGACGCTGACTAATACCTTGCCATTTGTTCTCAATGTCAACCTATTTATTGTCATCCTGACCGACATCTCGTCGTCCTCTAGTTGGTGACATTTCAGGAGTCATATGAGGATGAAAAAAGGGGGGAAGAAATGGGAAGGAAGGCAGAGAGAGAGAGAGAGAGAGAGAGAGAGAGAGAGAGAGCTAAAGCTGCATACCAAGATAATTATGGATATGCATCAAAGACACTTTGTTTGCTAATTTATGATGCAATTTGCACAGAAAACATTGAATTAAAGAGGTGGATGGAGAAACATCGGCAACAAGGACTATAAAGTCTGAAGAGAGCTGGATAAGATGATGAGATGATGACGGAGCAAGAATGTTATCATTCATGGCCAACAAAATACTCGAATAACAGAACATTTTTCGGATCTAATGCTATTTGTTTTCTGTACCTTCCAAAATGGTTACAAATCATGTCGTTAAAAAACACTCTTACATGAGACACAAAAAATGTTCTTCTTTTCAAAGAAGTTTGTGGTTTGCATTACAAGAAGTAGGTAATAATGAAACATCGCAGTTTGGTTAAAATGAGTAATGTATGTAAGTAATGAGTAAGTATAGGGGACCTTCATCGTCATGGTTACATTCACAGCCACGTGGTTAAGGTAAAGAAATGACTGTGGTCATCCTTCAAAAATGAACCCCAAAAACGTTGATCTAGAAACGGAAAATGAACAGTTATCTAAGCCTTGATCCATCCACCATGACCTTCTGCGGCCGGTGAAAAAATCATATAGGGATGAACTTTGTTGCTTTTATAACAATGTCACCTGACTAGAGGACTTTGTTGCTATTTTCAAGATTTCTCCTGCGGCGTGATGCTGAAGGTCCCAATATCAGTCAGAAAAAGTTAAACGTATAAGCTTAATGGGACCGACAGACAAATGATTATAATTATTTCACACCACAGACTGTATGATTTTATCTACCAACTGTCGAAACTATTTGTCCCACACTGAAAAAGACCTGCAGGTCAGTTTTTGATGCTGAAATCATACAAACAGTATACTTGTCCTAATAATCGTAATGTGTGTCCCTACCTTCAGGTGGCGCTGGATGCTTGGTGACACAGAGCAAGTTGGCAATAGATAATGTGACTTTCAGACATACCACTGAAGCATACCACTGATGTTTGTATTGCTACCTCATGAATAAATAATCCCGCTAGAATTTTTGAAAACTCTTTTGCTCTGTCCTCTGCGACTGTACACTGAATGCCTGCTGAACCAGAGCGGCGAGCAGAGCACAAATCGCATTGTGCCTGAAAGGACTATACGTAAGTGGTAACAAGCTTGGTAGTTTTGTCCCGTTTGTACTATCAAGTTGTTCACCAAATCTGAACTAAATGCAAAAACTTGCATATATTACTGCTGATCGAATCCACTAATCATGCCGACTTCATTGAAGCGAATTGTGGGACCAGTCACTAAAGGGGCCAGTATACTCAGACAGAACTTGTTACCGTTTACAATGTGGTCGTACAAAATGATGTACCAGTTCTGAGCGAGCCTAGCCCGACTGGAACACACAGAAGGGTTGAAAAACAATGCGAAAGCAAAGAGAGAGTGCAGACAGAGGAGCTTTGAAGGCAGGTATACACACACACACACACACATGCACACACACACACAGGCCATGTTTCACTACTGCACAGGTGAAGCCCCGGTGAAGCAAGGAAACACCTGAAGGAACATAAAAGATTCATCACTTACAGTGTGCAGCGAGACGGCACATACACACACACACACACACAAACAAAGGCTTAGTGTATCTCAGGGCTTTGTTACTGTCTGCTTTCTCTTCCATATGTTGGCGTGTGCATGGATACTTCATGTTTTTTTGTGTGTGTTTGCATGAGAGAGAGAGAATCTACAGAGTCATGGTAGTACCCATTCAGGAAGGTGTCGTCTTTCAGGGGGGGGGACGTGTTGACACATGCCCACGTAACCCTGGCAACTAACAATCGCTGCGGGTGCAGATGAAGCACCTTGTCGAGGCGAGCAATTATCCAGTTAGAGCCCTCCCCTGAATCATCAAATAAAGACAACACACACACACACACACTTCAAGCACATGGTGGGTCACATGATGATGAATTTTGGGAGACACATGCATGCCAAATCTCACTCCCGACATCCAATCTCACCTCTGTTTCAACGTTTCTCCTCCTCTTTCTTTACCCTCCAGCCCATTTTTCTAACCTCCATTTTAATATTCAGAAACAGCATGTGGCTCTGCCCTCTCTCCATCTCTCCACTGAGACACACTCTAAAAATACTCTTCCTCCATTTTCTCTGACCCATTCCTTATTTTACCCCTCTCACTTCCCTCATCCATCCATCCATCCATCCATCCGTCCATACATCCATCCATCTCTTTCTCCTCTCTTGCACAGTGTGAGTGCTAGCTAGGGCCCAGCAGGTTTTCTAAGAGAGGTATGACACACCACAACAGTGCACACACACATAGGTAGACACACACACACACACACTAGCTGTGATATGAGACAGACAGAGGGAGGCAGAAAAACAGAAAAAAAATGCATGCTGAGCAAATACACACACATACACACTGAGACACACACAGACGGGTCATGCAGAGAGAGACTCAGCTACTGCTGCTGAAGAGAAAGCCTGTGGCATACAGACCCACCTCTCTCTGTTTTTACATCCTTCCATCTATTTCTCTATGCACTTCTTTCTCTTTCACTTTGTCATTCTCTCTGTTACTAATCTTGCCTGTCGTCATCTTGCAAACGGTGGAGCTGGATGGCAATGACACACACTTTTGGTATTAAAAAGTTTGCTAATAACCTCCTACACAACAGTCTGGCTGGCAGTTTTTTAAAGCCACATCGGTCTGGGTTTTATTTTCCATTTTGAACCCAGCAAACATTTCGAAGGCAACTGCGTGCATGGCAAAGAATCAGTGTACAATTTTGGTTTAACAGAAAATTTGGGTGAGGCTAATCACATTATGGTTTATGACTAAGCTAAGTTTTTGGTCCCAGGAGGTTTGTCCAGCAAATAGACAAAGCACAGACACAATTTAGCCATGTCTAGCTGGGAGCTGCTGTTAAGCCCCCATTCTGTTTATACTTCAAGGTGTTTGCAGTATCATTATAAAACTTGGTATTCACGTCAGGATCCCTATTTTCTAAATGCATGACACACTCTGCGCCTGAGTACCAAGGACGTAGGTGCTGGCAGCCACAGGGGACAGTGCGGTTAACTGCTTTGTTTTTGCCCTTGATGAAGTTACAGGATATGAGTTTAAAAGCAGAGCGGGACATTAAAAATAGTCAACAGACAATGCTCTGCAAGTGTTTAGTCACTTTTAAAACATTTGTTTTCCCTAATCCTGCCTGTGTAGCAATCCTGCTATATAAAGAGTCTATAAATTGGCCTTAATTTGTACTAATCACATTAAGAATATCTTAAATTGATGGTAAACTTCTGAGAGCTTGTGAGTGACCTTCAACATATGCATTCAATAAAAAGTACATATTCTGATGTTAAATTAATTGTGATACATTTTCATTTGTCCTCAATCTAAAGAAGAACTTGGTAGTAGACCCAAACCATTAGAATAGCATGAACTACACAATATCTTTTTACATAGTAATTTACCAATGCATAATCATTTTGCATCTTCGACAACCGCTGCATTATTCCTGTGGTTATGGAAAGGTTTGTAATCATCATGTCCCCTCCAGGAAGAGAGACATATTTTGATGTATGTTTATCTGACACATATGCCAAGGCTTAGTCACTTCTTATTACCGTACATACGAGGACTTATGTTGCCATATATGGACCTTGTTATTCATGCCAATAATGTGTGGAAAGAGGGTATGAAAAGTTGGGATGAGGTCCAATTATATGAAGTTGGGGAGAAGATGGTTGTGAGGTAGAGAGTGATTAAAAAAGTGGGCATTTTGTGCAAAAAAGGCTTTGGAAATACTCAGTTAATTAGTCTAACTCAGCTGCTGGCAACTCAAGACTTGTGGATTTTTCTCCCTATCACTTCTAATGGAAACATGCTAGGAAGGGATCTTTTAATTGCCAGTATGAACAGGAGTGATGATTACTGCAAGCTGGGGATTGTATGAGGTACTTAAAGCCAGTGTATTACCTACAGTAGACAGCAGACAGATATCCCTGGCCACCTCAAAAAAACTAAAACAAATATCCGTTTAAGCATACACAATATTAAGAATATTTTTGCAGCTTTACCAGACAGCTTTTTTTCTTTGGCACTAACTGTAAAACTTCGCTATTCCTGCACATCATGTGATCCCTGTCTATGATGCTCCAACACAGCTGTCTTTCTCAAAGGAAACTTCTTGGTGTCACTATTTTGCAGCATAGACTGCAAGCCAGACACAGCTGTCAAAGCTGGGTACACAAAATAACCAAGCAAGAAGAGCATCATAGTTTAGTCCGTGAAGTTTGCCCAGAGAGCAGCCGGTTTCAGTGACATTTCAGACCAGTCTGTTTGCCAGATTAGCCACCGCAGCATGACGTCATGTTGTGTTTCTCCAAAAGTTGATTCTGGCTCAACTTCACTCCCCATCGCCGCAGCCTAAAAGCACAAACCCCGCTCAAATTAATGGGAAAGCTGCGTTCTCACTGCAGTGCCTGATTTGGTCTGAACTGGCCCTTACAGTGGCACAACAAGGAGAACAAAAGCACGCACATTTATGAATGTAACGTTTGATTTCAGTCTAATCTTGCAACTTTCTGACCTGAACAGCTGTAATAATATAGTGTGCAGCTCAGTTGGAAGTTAGAGTTAGTGCCAAAGAAAAAAGCTGTCTGAAAGCGAGGTAAAGTGGTGAAAATATTCTAAATATAGTGTACACTTAGAGCGATCTTGATTTTTTTTGTGGCAAAAATAGGTTTTTCTGCTGACCCTGTCCACAGCAGTGCATATCTCTGCTGGGATCCCTGTCTGCTTCTCCAAGCTGGGGATCCATTGGCCGCTGTCTACTGTAGATAATACACAGACTATGCATAAGCACCTCAAACAACCCCACTTCAAATGACTTGAACTATCCTTTTAAGACAGACTTTGAAAATCCAAACCTATCCTCAAGGAGAAGGAGACGAACAGAGCGGATGAGAGGGAGAAGCATTATAAAGGAGAGTTCCTGTCAGTTGTGCACGGCTGCCTCCTTCCATGTTAAAATGCCTGTTTCTGCAGCTCCTCTCCCGATCTGTTATCCTTACCTGATCACTGTTGCCTCTCTCCCTCTTTTCTACCTCTATGTTTCTCATCAGCTCTTCCTCTCTCTCTCTCTCTCTCTCTCTTCCTCCTTTACTCTTTCTCAACCGCTCTGCCACACTCCACTGGCTTCAGCAAACAGCTCCCCTGTCATATTATCTTGCACACAGAAGCCTCCACAGTGAGAGCGAGAGATACAAACATATAGAAAATATACTGTTTACATGCAAAACCACATATGCGACATATGTTCAGTCTGTCTAGGCACAGACATAGATGAAAACTGAGACACTCACATGAGCTTAGACTACTCGGGGGATGAAAGTTAAACCTTTCAACAACAAGGGTGTTTTTTTAAATGATACATTAAATAAGCAATTTTAGCGACATAATACTGAGAGTTGACATCAGCTGAGACTAAAATGAGTCTTCAAGTATCAAAACATAAGCAATGCCAGATGTGAGACAACGGCTTCAAAGTGTTTATTTTGGTCCTTTACAGATCATTTTATCACAATTGTCATTTAAGGACACTCTCTCCCTTCAAAATATATAGAGCACCTTTATGTGAACACAATGTATTTACATGCAGATGCAACTTTTTTTTTTTTTTACAGATTTCAAATTAAACAGTGGGACGTAATATAGTTTTATTACTACTGTGTGTTGACAAAGTGTGATCTTGTGTCTTGAGGCTTTGGCAACACTTATGCCAAAATACCGAGCCAATAAAAGCATGTTGGAAACAATGTAGAACAAATGCGCAAAAATCTCTTTTAATTAATTTCAAACATTACTGAGTCATACATGAGTTGTGTTTTGTTTTATTGCAGTTTTTTTTTTTTGTCAGCCAAAACGTTGAGAGGCTTATCCTCTCAACGTCTGAGTGATGAAATGTTGATTGATGGTCTCTGGAAATGTAAATTTATACTGCAATAAAAGTGTGTGAAAGAGGAGATCTGATGGTGGGGAGGCTGTTTACAAGAGGACAAAGGACGTTATAGTGTGTCCTGCGGCTGTTCTGGAGACTCTTTACTTGTACGTCTAAAAACAACAATAACAACAAAAACACGGCAATAAAAAAATATTAAATGTTCATGCCAAGTAAGTGGACTAAACAGGGCTTTTCCAGTTGGCCTGCCTGTGTTTCCTGTGTGGTCCGCTCAAAGGGTTAAAGCCCAAAGTGAACTGAATTGTAAGAAGTTGGTTTCCAAGGGAAACTGTTCGCACCGTTCCAGCTGAGGCGGGACAAACCAACTGCCCTGACACGGAGGGGGTAGGGGTGATCTGCTACGATTGCGAATTAATTCAACACCGCGTCGCTTATTAAATATTAACACAGTTAATATCGCGCGTTGTCGCTGCGATACATCGCTGACAGTGGCGTTGTTTGTCGTCGAAGCCGTTTCGCGACACGAAAAGATGAATGTTGTGACTTGCCTCCACCCCTCCCGTACGGCTAGAGTGCCGGGGTCCCTGCCAAGTCGGTTTGAAAAGAGCAGACAAAGGCTTTGAGCTCAGGACGCCCCTCTCTCTCTCTCACTCTGCTCTACAAAGCCAACCTAGCTCTATCTTTTTTTTCTTCTTCTTCTTCTGCTTTTATATCATGGAAATGTTTTCTAATAGGTGGCGTTAAGAGTGCTGGCTTTATTTTTTTTTCCCACTTTCTTATTCTGAAATGTACGACCGTCTGGATCCCCGCTCGGCCGAGAGAGGACGGCTTTTTGTAGGTATAATACAAGGAAGCGTCGTCTGAGAGAGGGAGCGAGAGGGGGAAGCATTGACGCTTTTTCCTCCTCTCCTCCTCCTTCTTCCTTTCGCCCCCTTCTCCTCCTCTTTTTTGGCGGAGAGAGGGTAGAGGCAGGAATAAACGCTTTTTTTTTTTGTTTTTTCTCTTTTCTCTTTTCTTTTTTAAATGCATTTGAATCCTACTGCGCAACCAGACCGGATCACGTGGGGTTTGGAGAGAGTTGGATCGATTTTGCACAGTTCAATGTGAGAAAAAGAAAGAGAAACAAACAACTCCTATTTCTTTTTTTTTTTGGGAGGTGGGGGGTACTTCTGTGGATAACTGGGACTGTTGATACTTTTGCATAATTGCAACAGAAGGGGTGGTGTTTGAGTGTGTTTTTTTTTCAGCCTTGGAGGTGTGGAGTATTAATTCTTATATGCCTGGGGTTTGAAAAACAATGGAGACGCACATTTCGTGCCTCTTCCCGGAAATTTTGGCCATGATTTTCAGCTATCTGGACGTGAGGGACAAAGGCAGGGTAGCCCAAGTGTGTATCGCTTGGAGGGACGCATCCTACCACAAGTCAGTGTGGAGGGGGGTGGAGGCCAAGCTGCACCTCCGCCGGGCCAATCCCTCCCTGTTCCCCAGCCTCCAGGCCAGGGGCATCCGGAGGGTCCAGATCCTGTCCCTGCGCCGCAGCTTGAGCTATGTGATCCAGGGAATGCCTAACATAGAGTCCCTCAATCTGTCCGGCTGCTACAACCTCACGGATAACGGGCTGGGTCATGCATTTGTGCAGGAGATCCCATCACTTAGGGTTTTGAACCTGAGTCTGTGCAAGCAGATCACAGACTCCAGTCTTGGCAGGATAGCTCAGTATCTGAAGAACCTGGAGGTGCTGGAGCTTGGTGGCTGCAGCAACATCACCAACACTGGGCTTCTGTTGATAGCCTGGGGCCTCCACCGGCTCAAGAGCCTCAATCTGAGGTCTTGCAGGCATGTTTCGGACGTGGGGATTGGACATTTGGCGGGCATGACCCGCAGCGCGGCGGAGGGCTGCTTGAACCTGGAGTATCTGACTCTCCAGGACTGTCAGAAACTAACGGACCTGTCACTCAAACACATTTCCAAGGGGCTGACCAAGCTCCGGGTACTGAATCTGAGCTTCTGCGGGGGGATCTCAGACGCAGGTATGATCCACCTCTCCCACATGGCATCCCTGTGGAGCCTCAACCTACGCTCCTGTGACAACATCAGCGACACAGGGACCATGCACCTCGCCATGGGTACCCTAAGGCTCTCCGGGCTTGACGTTTCCTTCTGCGATAAGATAGGGGACCAGACCCTGGCTTACATTGCCCAGGGGCTGTACCAGCTCAAGTCTCTGTCGCTGTGCTCGTGTCACATCTCTGACGACGGGATAAACCGGATGGTGAGGCAGATGCACGAGCTGCGGACCCTGAACATTGGACAGTGTGTGCGCATCACGGACAAAGGGCTGGAGCTCATAGCTGACCACCTGACCCAGCTGGCAGGCATCGACCTGTATGGATGTACCAAGATCACCAAGAGGGGACTGGAGAGGATCACACAGCTCCCCTGCCTTAAAGTGTTGAACCTGGGACTCTGGCAGATGACAGAGAGTGAGAAAGTGAGGTGATTGGAAATGTGTTGTTTCTGTTCTTTTTTTTCTTTTTCTTTTTTTTTGTTTGTTTTTTGGATGGGGACAGAGGGGGGCAGGGGGATAGATGGGCGGGTAAATTTCTTTTATGATTTAAAAGAAAGAGAGAAGAACCTCCCTTTTCCCTCCTGTGTGCTTGTGCAAGGTGTGCTTTTCCCATGTGACCAGGATTTTATGTTCAAATGTTTTTCTTTCTGTTGGCCTTGCAGGATTTCAATTAGTGTTTTTGATATGATTTTAATATTCTGCCTGGTAGGAAGCAATTAAAACTTTTTGTTATGAGCTCATAAAAAGAAAACCCTGTTTAACAATTGTTTTGATCTCATATTGAGTTTTAATGTCTCCTAAATTCTGACATTGGACTGGAATAACTTCAATGCGAATCAGCTTGTTTCACACATTTTCATTTCAAAGTGTCATTTAAATAATCCGCTTCATTTACTTCCAGAATATCCCTGAAGTGAAACTTGCATCCATTTTTAAAGCAAAAAGAGGTGTTAAAACTTGAATATGAGACTTTTATTTTCAGTGAGTCTGGATTTGAGACATTCACGACTAATCTCCGCTACAGCCATCACGCCTAAAAACATTTGGCTACCTCGTATGTGGTTGTTTTCAAAGGGTGTATACTGTTAAAGAAGAAGAAGAAGAAGAAAAAAACAGAAGGAAAGCGAAAATGAGAGACTGGGAGAAAATGTGCCTAAAGGGACTGTGTCTGCCCCCTCCCCCATCCCCTCCCTACCTCCCTCCTCCATGAGCAGAGCTGGAGAAAGGAGACCAGGACACAATCTAACTACCTTTTGTTAATTTACCCCCATAAACAGCAACAATTTCCCTGCAGAGGGGAACGAGAGAGAAAGGGAGAGAGCGAGCTGTAAAATCTATTCAGATTTCAAGAGGGCGACGCTTTATGCAAAACAAAAAAAAAGAAGAAGAAAGAAGAAACAACAAAAAAAAATATGAACCCGCTTGTGTGCAAGAGCTTTTTTTTATTGTTTGTTTTCTTACATTTTTTTTAAGGGATAAAGTCCAACTTTAATGCCCTTTTGGAGACATGTGTTCAGGCTTTGACGCAAATAAAGGAGGCAGGATGATCAGCTTGCCCTTAGAAGAAATACCTACAGTCATCCTATAATAATACTATAGAGAGATATGGGCTTATTACAGATATGTTCTTTTTGGTCTGTTATAGGGATGTTTGGTGTTTTTTGTAAGGGGATGCTGTTGGACACAAATGTCAGTGGATGTTGCTCAGAGCGTCGTACTTCAAATTGAAGTGATTTCTATATCTTATACCCTTTATTGATCGAAACGAATCAGGGTTTGTCTCATGGCTTTATTTTCCCACGTTAATGCCAACACAGGTCGCATTCATATTCATGTTGCTCTCACCGGTAAGAGAGAGAGAGAGAACGAGAGAGGTAGAGGGAGAAGAGAGAGGAGGGTAGGGATATCTTTTTTTCCCCCCTCTTTTTCTCCATCTCTCCCTGAATAAAAATACCCTGAATCCATTTTGAGACATGCTTAGAATAAGGAGCAATCGATTATTTTTCTCTTTCTCTCTCTCCATCTCGGGTTACAAGCTGGATGCGTCTCTCTCTCTCTCTCTCTATCTCTCTTTCTCTCACACATGCACGCGCGCACACAGGGGCCTGTGTGTGTGCGCGGGCGTTTTAATGTAATGCAATGACCTGCTAGAAAAATTAATATACGGATGTGCGTCCTGCTGAAAAAGCTGTGTGTGTTTGAAAAATAAAAAAGATGTACTGTATATTATGTGTTTGTAAAGAAGAAAAAAAATGCAGAATCCCAAAATTAAATTGTTTTATATTCTTACGGTTAAAACAATTAAAGATATTTATATAATGAACGAAAAAGAACAGTGTGGACTACTTTTTGTGTAGGTGTAGCACTTCATTGTTGTCATCATTCTTGTCTGTCTGTAAAAAAAAAACATCCACAAGGTAATTTGTCAGTCCTACACTAATATTGTCCTTTTAACACAATAAGAGCTTTTATTTTAATGCTTTTGCTTCTAATAACCACCCACACACTTCTGAGCATTGTCCATGATGAGTCCTGTCTTGCTTCTCAAAAGGGCTGAAAAAAAAAAATCTGTTGTGTTGTTTTATTATTTACGAGTAGATTCAAAATGGATGCTTGCCGTCTTGATTTGGCTGCAGTGCCTGTGTAATTAATTATCACCAGGGCGTTTATTATAGGAAGCTGTTCTACCCTGCTGATTTTTTTAATCATCAACGTCTGTTTTTTATCCTCAAATGCAGCAACAAAAAAAACAAGGTGTTCAAGCTCAACCGGTCTCAAGTCTTGAAGGTTTCTAAAGCGCAAAAAAAGGGTTGTGTTTGGTGGATTTCATGGCTTAAACTGAAGGTTTTGGGTATTAGTTTTGGTTATTTTTGCAGTGTTTTATTTCACATGTGGCAGAGCTGCCTCTGTGCGGTTGCATGTGCGGAGTAATGAGATCTAAAGTTGGTTAGAGCAGATTTCCCTCTTTCTGCTTTCCATCAGGACGTGTCCTGTGTGTGAAGTGACACCACACACACACACAGGATTGCCAGACCAGTCAGTAGCCATTGTCTGTCTTTAGAAGTTAGGAAGGCAGGTTTTGGTGGGGGATTTTTTTTTCCTTCTTTTCCTCTCTTTCTCCTCCTCTTGTTCAGTCACGCATACCAGATCCTAGACCAGGCAGGAGACCCCCCTCGCCAACACACACTCCCCCTTCTCTCCCCCCTACAACCACACACACACATACACACTTTTTAGCATTCCACACCATCATTCAAAGCATTTAAGCATTCTCTCTCTCCTGACTCTCTGTCCATGGGGATTTGGGGATAAAGGCTAGTAGAGGGATTGTTGACCACAGGGACAGAAAGAAAGAGGACAGACAGAGAGAGAATGTCAGTGTTTGCTGTTTCTTAAGTTTGCTTTAGCTGGCCTTTGGTCTTGCGCAATAACACTGCAACGAGTGCACACTGAGATGTGAAAGATTGTGGCATTTTGTGCTGCTTTATTCTGGAAACATCTTCAAACTCCATGTGAAAACCACAGAAAGAATAATATGTAGACATAGCGTGGATTTTGTATTTTACCAACAAACATGGTTTATCTGTAGGTGAGCTGGTTTGGTTGAATCCTGAATGCCTGCAGCAAGGCAGTAAAACAAGGACAAGTGAACTCAAAAGGAAAGTGGCGTGACGTAATAAATTGGAGCTTGAATGCTGATAATTGAAGAGAGAGGTGGGAGGCGTACAACATAGCCGATTGTTCCTTTATCATTTGACATTTGGGTCTGCAGACCTTTCCCGACAGATACAGGAGACTTACCGTGACAAGGTCATATCACGCATTTTCAACTGAAAGGTCTGCAGGCTGAAATGAAGACTGACAAAGATACAATCAACTGCATTCAAATGATAATGTGATACTTTATTAATCCCCATAGGGAAAATCTCTTTTTGTCTGCCACCCTCCACAGGGAGGTCAGAGGTCAGGCTCAGCTCCAGAAGCCCACTGCTGGAGCTACTGGGGATTCTGTGTCTTGCTCTAGGATACATCAGCAGGGTGGAGGGTTGTCATATTTTAGGTCACCTTGCCTCCCCGTCTACCCTTGCAGTTAGTCCGTGAGTCCTTGGAGGTGCTGCAGGCCACCTGTGAAGCACCCGTTTCTAAAACGCTAAGGCTCTTTCTAGACTGAAACAATTCCACCGAACAATCAGTGAGGGGAATGCAAACGCTGTCCCTTATTGTGTAAGTTGCAGTCTCAATTTGCATTTTGAATAGAGAGCTGAGTGTGAATTAAGCTCTGGAGTTTCACTGCTTGGTGTTGAGCATTATGTAGTTACAGAGCATGATATATTACTCTGTTGTATACACTGCAAGTTAACTTTGCATTGTATGGAACAAACTATGGAAAAAAATACTGAACACAGGTGCAATATTGTTATTGCCCTTAAACATAATTTGCAAGAAAAATATCACTGCAAATCACCAATTTCGTAGCTACTTTGAGCATCCTAGTACGGAAAGAAACCACTTTCCTGCAGACGTATTTCAGTTTTTACGTTGTCTACTCGAATTATTTGTAGTTTTCAGAATGAAACCACCTAAATCACATAAGAAATGTTTGACATTTTGGGATGGGCTAGTTTCTTGATGATCTGTCTGTCAATATGTCAGGTTGGAGCCAGGAGATGTTAGCTTAGCTTAGCATAAACACTTAAAGCAAAGGGAAACGGCTAACCTGGCTCTGTCTTAAGGGTGAAAAAAATCAGCCTTTCCACTCTACAACTACATTTTGTCTGATTTGTTTGATCTGTATGAAAAACTCAAGTGTTCTCTGGTTGTCTGGTAACATCACGGTGATGACAAAACTCCCAGGAAGTGACTGCAACTTGAAATAGGAAGAAAGAAATAGTCAAGCAGGGGAATCAGCCCTCGTAAAACCACAACTTGTCACTTTCACGCTGTAGTGCTCGGATATAACATGTTAATTATTGAGCTTTAAAGGTGCTGGTATGCAGATTTTGTTGCATTTGGACAGAGCCAGGGTAGCAGTTTCCTCCCCTGGTCCGAGTCGTTATGCTAAGCTAAGCTAACCAGCTGCTGGCTGTAGCTTCAGATTAATGGAAAAATGTGTGGGTGGTCTTCTTGTCTAACTCTTAGCAAGAGTCTCAGACAGTGAATAAGTAAAGACACACTTCTTTGTCCAGGTCTTACAACTATAGTGTCATGTGTAAAAGTCCACAAACTTAACACAATGGGTGACCGACATATTTAACAAAATGTTTTGACATGATTCACATGGCTAACAAAGAGAAATCAAGAACTGGTGGATGAGACTGAAAGCTGTCGTGGTTCCCCTGCGTGGGCTACTTCCTCGTGTGGATGAATTCTCCAACAGATTGAGCAAGGCACTAACACTGCCAGCTTCAAGGTTCATTTTTCCTGTGTAACTCAAAGGTTTCATTGTGGCAGTCATGCAAAAAATGTGTGCTCACATTGCACTGTAAGGCAGCTGGGATCAAAGCAGTCGCCAAATGGCTTTATGTTAAGAATATATCTTGACTCTCTCTTCAAACCCACGTATCCTTCCTATCTGCATGATTGACATCTCCCAGACAAGTTCATTCAAAAGCTTACAGGCACCAAAAGTAGACAAAGGCCCACATTTCTGCCCCATATAGGTCACCGACAAATCTTTTCAAGCTATAAACGCTGCTTTCGCATTTGAACTTTGGTTTGTGAGCGAGTGTGCGTCAGGGCCTGTGAGTTGTAAAAAGTTGAACTGTGACTCGTCACGTTGTGCTCTGAACCACATTTCCTGCCAGGCAGAGAGGAACAGCAGTGTGTGTATATGTGTGTGTGTGTTTTACTGCTATCATTAAAGGAATAGTTCACCATTAAAAGGGGAACTGGGGTTCTTCACAACAAAGCAGCAGGGGTATTAGCAACAGAGTGTTACTGCCCTCCCCCACATCTCTCTGTCTTTGGCTCCAACTCCTTGTCTGCTACGTTGTCTGTCTGTCTGACTGTCTTTCTGGCCAGTTTTAGGTCTCTGCCTGTCTATTACTTGACTTGAATCCCTGTCTTTTTCCTTCCTAACTTTGATGCTTCCTTCATCTCCACCTGCCTACTTTCCACTGTCGTTGTCCCTCTTTTTCACTGACTCATTACTCAACATAGTCTTCTTTACCCCTTCCCTTCCACCTTGTACTTTAATTCTTTCTCCCTTTCATGCCCATGCTCTCCCTCTTCTCCCGCCCCCCCAACTCACCATTTCCATTTCTACCCTCCACCTCCCCTCCTTCCTCCTCTCTGCGGCACCTGGTGTTGAGGTGTCGCTGAGGTACAGTAGACGACTCTTTGAAGTCCCAGGGGCCCTCGGGGGGCTGTGTCTGTGTGTCAGGAAACTTTTTTTTTTTTTTTTTATCAGCAGCTCCAGTCAAGAACATTTGGCATTGCTTTTGATTTGGGTGTCTCTAATGTTGAAACGACCTTTCCTGTAAGCGTTCATACACGTGTGTGTACTGTTCCTGATTATGCAGAACAGGGGGATTTAAATCCCTATTGCTGTTCCCTTTTTGTTTTTCTTAATCAAAGATGGGCATTTAAAGGGATAGTTCAGTTTTTTTAAAACTTGGAATAAGTTTAATTGGGTCTAAACTATATATTTTTATCCGTATAAAATGATTTGATTGAGCCCTTTCCGATATTAAAAGCAATTAGAAGAAAGAACATGTTATGGTCATATTGTAACTTACTGGGTTTAGTGCTGGCACAGTCGGAGAGAGGAGGAGGGAGGAGCAGAGGGGAAAAAAACACCTCTGTCCTGAAGTCCACTATAGTCAGCACCCAACCTGGAGAGAGAGAAAGAGAGAGGACGTTAAGGCAGAGAAAGAAGAGAGAGAGAGGGAAAAGCAGGAAAAGTGGTTAAAAAAAGAAGAGAAAGGAAAAAGAAACGAAGGAGAAACAGATGAGAAAAAGTGAGGTTGGTGAGAAAGAGAGGGAGAGGGGAGAGAGAGAGAGGAATCTGTGAGTCACTGTTAACTGTGGGCTGCTAGAAGTCGGCTAGCCATGTTAAAATACCGTCTGGGCACGCACACACACACACACACACACACACCCACCCACACACCAAACTCTTCCAAAATATAGAAATCTGCCTAAAATTCAACAATGGTTGGCACAACACACGCATACGCACACACACACACACATTAAAACTTTATGCAAAAATCCTGCTTCTGCCTTTCTGAGAGATTTCACTGCCCAACAGACCAGCTAATTATTTTCAGTTGGACATCAGGCACGCACACACCTCTGCTGCACATTCCTCAGAAAGTAATGAGCTGCTTTTCTACAAAGGTAAGAATTTAGGCGAAGGTCAAAAACAACTCTTTCCATTTCTGAAAGTCGAACTTCAGCACAAAAGGGGCGAACAGTGACATCATCCAAACCCTAAATGATTAGTTATTGATGATTTTCCTCTAAAAAAAAAAAGAAGTGGGTGTATTACAATTAGCTCTTGGTTTATACTAAAACAATCCTGGCCAGAGGATTAGACTCCTCTTGAAACATGCAGCACATGCAACATGATTCTCCTTCTTCAATTGTCTCTTCGACTATCATTTTCACCAACACTTTACTAACACTAGCAATTAATCTCATGATTACTTCTTTGATTACTTGATTAATATTTTAGTAAATTAGGCTAACTTTCAGAAAATAGTAAGAGTCCACAGCCATGATGCTCGTTGGTGCTGAAGCCTACTTAGGCACAGTGCTGCTTTGAGCTAATGTAATGCAAAAATGCTCACAATGACAATGCTAACATGATGTTTATCTGTTTACCATGACAACCATCTTTGCAGGTAGTATGCTAACATTTGCCGATTACCATGTAGCACAAAGTACAGCTGAGGCTGATGGGAACATCTTTAGTTCTGCAATTACACATTTGATTTGATGATGGGGTCAGGGGTTCACCAATGTTATTACAGTCCATTGTGAGTTGGACATGAATGTTTGTAGCAAATTTGATGGGAATCCATTCAATAGCTGTTAAGATTTCATGAAAGCTGAAAATGTCAACCTCGTGGTGGCGCTGGATGAAAGGTCAGGGGATGAATAAAGTTAAATTTAATGGCAATCCATCCATAGTTCCAGTTGGAACCAAACCAAACAACTAAACGACATCCCTAGAGTTACACAGCTAACAAGTACCATCAAGTATAATCTATGATTGTTTGTTTCTGTGACAGTCAAAATCCAAATATGTTCAAATTTATATATATAGAACAAAGAAAAACTGAAAATTCTCACATTTGAGGAGCTGGAACCAGTGAACATCAAGCATTTCTACTTGGTAAATGACTGAAACGATTCATCACTTATCCAAACGTAATTGTTTCGGCACTACTTTGGTGTATTTTTCAGCATCTAGACTAGAGAACCCATCACTCATTAGCTCCTTTGGGTGTTCAACTGTTTATTAATTTATCACATACTGTTATCAGGTCATTTACTGCTGTAGGCCCTTTGCTCATTAGGCAACAAATGCATATATTAATACATTTTCTATCTCTTACGCTAGTATTATGGCTATATTAGTCATTATATTTGCTATTATGAGATCCTACAGTTTTGCGTTAAGAAATCATCATGTTGTTGCATATTATACACTTAGCATTACCCATTCTTGGCAGTTTTCCTTGATCAATGAAGATTGGAAAAGAAATCAACACACTAAATCTTTAATCTGAATACATACACTTCATTCCCAATCAAACCATGGACATTGTTGCTGAATTTTTTATAAAAGCCTCAGCAATTACAATGGGAGACTGAGAATTATGCAGCATGTGATGTTGACTTCTGCTCCATATTCCTGCTTCATTCGACAATACCCAGCGGAGAAAGAAAGAGGAGAGGACAGACAGGGAGAGAGAGAAAGAGAGAGGGGGATGACATGTGGGTTCATTTTGGGTTTCTTTGTCTCGATGCGAAACCAACGTGAAGCTCTGACAGAAATGTGACAGATACCTGCAATGTCAAAAACCGGCAGGCTCGCACACATTCTAATTTGTCAGGTGAGATAGTGTTTTGGTAGCGTGGGAGGTGTGGTGCGCTCGCGTGTGCATCGTGTCTGTGCACGTGTGATTGAAAGTGTACGTGCATAATGCATGTGCATAGACACTCAGTTGTGTCTTTGCCTCTCTGCCGGCTCTCTGTACCTTCCTGTCAGTTCAGCTTGTCATTCAGGCATCAATGAAGAGAAACTTTTTCTTTCTCTTTACTTTGTTTAAAATTTGTCATGCTTTTCTCAAACAGGGGAAATGGGCAGAAAGGGAGACAGAAAACTGCAGCAACAGTCGAGCAAGGTTTTTATCACATGTTTGACAGGAAACGTTGTGCATTGGAACAGAGAGATTTCACCACGTTAACAAGGATGATTTTTCCGAGCTTTTTTTGGGTAGATGTTAGGCGTGTTTGGAGGGCAACAGCGAGGAGGAAAGACAAGAAGCAGGTGGAAGGAAAATGTGATAAGAGATTGAAGTTGTATTCCTGACTAAACCTTTACTATTGGACTATTTAAACAACAAATGATGTTCATCTTTTTCACATCTTTCATTTTGAAAGGAAATTATTTGACGATGAGGATCAATCATAACCTGAGATAAGCTATGGGCCACTAGCTGGAAACTTTGAGATATAATATATAGAGATATATATAAAAAAAGGTGTCTTGTATCATGGTATGTAGACTATACAGGGCTATGACATATTTCAGTTGTATCATGGTATGTAGACTATACAGGGCTATGACATATTTCAGTTGGTTGTGCATTTGCACCATGAATATTGACAGCATATCTCCCAACGCAGGCTCTCAACTGCTGCCATGGAAACAGTCATACAAAAAATTAGGAAATTACAAATTTCAGTTCGACTTTAAATTGGAATGTCATTTGAGAACAATGTGCAACATAATTTGCCAGGATTTTTATTAGGTTTTCATGTAAATATTTGAATAATCTTTGGTTCTCTTGGAGGGCCAAAAATATCAGCAGAAAACCAAATCAGATTATTATTGGGCTGAAAAAGCGACATGACCAAGCTTGTACCTAAGCAACATTTCCTACACACATTTAAGCCTCATGGTGAACAAAATGAAGCTTGAAGTGATTCAAGCACAAGGGAATTTATAGAAATTAGAGCCCAAACAGGTCTGAACTTGTTTGCACCTGCACTGAATTTGATTGAGCCGAGAGTCAGGTCATTTCCAGTTCAATTCAATTAACCCAGGAAGTGGACATGCAAACCATAAGAAAATCCCCATCAAAAGGTTATTTAATATTCAATCTATAAAGGCATTATTGAGACAGAGTAGAGGTCTTATCTCCCAGTAAATGAATTACAGTTTCAATTTGCATGTTGAGTGAATTGAACTGAAAGTGCTTTAGACCTAGAGCGTCCACCAGAGCTGTGGTGTGCCTGCTGATTACCTGGCTGCCAATTCAGGATTTGGCAAAAGCTAGATTCACACAGTGTAGATATAAGATGTCTATGGCACAGGGTCGAGGTGACAGATCTATAAAATGAGAAAATATTCTTACAGTTTGCATTAATCCCATTTTATTGCTGGAGCTATGAAAAGTCACGGTATCACCAAATGACTACAATTCTTCCAAGAGGAACATGAATGTGTGAATTTTATGGCAACCCAGTCCATCCGATAGCCATTGAGATATTTCAGGTGACATGTATGGAAGCAACAAAAGGCTGTAAGGTTTTTAATCTCCTTACTGATTGGAATATGTATAGCATATTTTACTACTTTAAATCATCTGAATTCATCTAGTTATAACTCCCCATTTTCACATCCCCATTAATTGTTGTGGCATTTCAAAAACATGATCATATTTCAATAAATTTTTTTAATGGTTCACAAACTCAGATCAAAGGTCACAAACTAGTGCTATCAGGTTAATCTCTGTCAGTTGATCCAAGAAAAAAACGATAATTTAATTTTCTTAATTGGAAAGAATCATGAAACTGGAAAGAGAAAAAGAAACCTCTACAATGGTTTAGAAATTTTCCAAACTTAAACTGACCTGGAAATCTCAAAGACGGAAAGTCAAACAACGTAAACTGAGAGCTGTTAGAGCTGCTGTGACCTGCACGCCGCCATCAGTATTTATTTTTTATGTTTTGTATGTCCGTATATATATATCCCCTTTTTTCTTTTTCTTTGCACAGACTTGTTGAAGCCACAGCTCCTTCATTTAATTTATATGTGTAGCTGCATGTTGTGTTAACTGACAATAAAGTTGAATTAAATTAAAACGATGTAACCTCGGACAGATGGTTTTGAAAATAAAATTCAAATCATTATGACATTTCTTTGCTTCCTTACATGTGTTTTAATTTCCATCAAGCATTTTGAGTGTGCAGTATACATTAAATTCAGCGCGTGTGTTGAAGGCTGCACGCAGATGTGTGCCAGCAGCTAAAGTTTCCTCACTGTGGAGTGGCGCACACCTCATCTTTCCACTGCTGCTTCGACAGATGTGATCGGACTTGAGAAAACCTGCAGTACCGGGATTGTTTGCTACTTGAACACAGCGTGTCTCTAATACTGAGTCGAGTGAGTCATGGTTGGAAAGTCAGACCTGATTTTTATTTTGTCTCAGAGAAAGACAGAGAAGCGTGAAGTAACAACCAGCCAACAAACCAACAAAATAACCCTGATTGTGGATACAGAGGGAAGAAGAGGCAAAGGAGCAAGAAAATGAGGTAGTGACATACAGCATATGATTGCAGCCTTAACGGAGTGAAAGAGAAAAGAGTGAAATAATGAGTGTTTTAAAAAAACAACAACAGACAAATATAGAGAGGCATGGAGAAAGAGATGTGGGAGGCGGAGTGAAAGAAGATAAAGAGTGAACCTGAGGATGGAATACAAAGAGGGGTTGTGTGTGTATGTGTCTGTGTGCACCAGGTGTGTATCTGCCGTCCCCAAGGTCCTTCTAGCTGTCTTCTCCTATTGATTAGTTCATATTGATCTGGCCTGGCACATATACTCTGACACACACAAACGCAAGCATGGCTGACTTGATTTAGCCGGGCTTTGACACAGGGGGACATGAGGGTACATTGTTAACACATATGAAAGCGTGCACACACACTCGCACACACAAACCTCCTATCATTTCACCTCTTAAAATGACCATCTTCCCTCTGACTCACACGCACACACACACACGCACACACTTGTCAAACAGAAAACACTCATTCTGCCTATTTGCTCATGTGCATTGGCTGTCTGGCAAACAGCAGCAGAGACAATGGGAGTGGATGAGACAGACTGAAAACTCTGTGTCATCATACAAACCTGATGAACCAGCTGACATATGTTACAGTTTTAGATGTTACACAGATCAGTTCAGCTAGGAAGAAGCTAACCCTAAATTTAACGTGGCTTTAATCAATATTTTTATATTAACAATCGATCACATGACTACTTTTATGTGAAAGGTGATCTCTTGAAAATCTACAGAGAATTATCACGCAACTGCAGCTCCCCTATGAGCTTTAAATGCACCATTAGTATCCACACTAGCTCATCACAGCCTGCTACTTCACTGTTTTCTCTCTCTCTCTCATATGTGGTGTTGCCACTGTATCGTGTTTTTCTTACCAGATGCTTTCTAAATTTTGTTTTACACTCTAGCTCCCTCTCGTACCCTCTGAGTGTAGGCGAGATTCTTTGTTGTGACATCAACAATGGAGGATGTCCTTTCCTTTTGAGATCTTTTCATCAGCAACCAAACAGAGGGATGTCTGCACTTCATCATTTGACCATGTCGTGGTTTTGCAGGATGTCATTTCTTGATGTCTGTATCGTGCAAGTGATGATTCTATTGTCTTCGGTGGTAGCCCAGACACGTTGAACGAACTGCATATCCAAACCGCTTTGCAAATTCAAAAAACACAAGTGCATCAACAACAAAAAAACACGAATGCAAAAGCCACAGCAACAACGACAGCAGTTGTGTTGTGACTTTTGGATTTCTGTTTTCTGTTAATGTGTCATTGTTTTGTTTTTTTTGTGGAAATTTGCAAAGCGTAGATGTGCAGTTTGTTTGACAAGGTGGGCCACCATGGTCTGCAGTGTTTTCACCAATAACCAGATAGCCTACTATTCATAAGTTTTTACAATAAACACATATAGTTAGCAACTAGGTTGTGAGTCTCTTGCAGCTAAATAGCCAGATATTTTCCTCAGGTGTGGGTAGAGACCAAAAACAGAGCTAAAAGGAGAACTTTAATAAGGTTGCCAAGAACTCAACTCCAAATGAGTGCTAATGGTGCTCTGTGTCTGCTAGATGTCTAAATGTGCATCTGTTTGGTAACAACTTACCCATATCAACTAAATAGACAATAAAATCTGTGGTTATTACATGTTTCATTTCATCACTCAGCATTTTAGCCAAAGTTTTGTGCTGCGTGATGTTCTAAAGCTGCTTTTGCCAAAATCTTTTAGGTCACGAAACATTTTCAGCATGAGAGAAACAAACATTAGCTGTCAACTACAGACAATTGTAGTAAGAGCAGCCTAAAGGCATCAGCACAAAAGTAGCAGGTTTGTGATTGGAGGGTCAGTGGTGCAAATCCCCAGACTGGCTTGGAAAGTGCAGGTGAGGTGAATGAGTCACTCCTCCTTCACTTAAAAGGAGAAAAGAAAGAAATACGTGCAGTCAAGTCAAGGTGCCCTTGAGCAAGACACCTCACCTCCAACTGCTCCTGTGCTGCTCAGCAGCAGCTGCAGACGAAGACTGTGTTTGTTCAGGGCAACTCCCACTGTGACTGCACAGAGCTGTGTGAAGGTGAAGCGGGGTGAGGCTGATGTATATATTTGTGTATGCTCTTTGTTTACAATGATGAGAAGGGCGGGAAATAATGTGGAATACGTGAAATTACCATTAAAACAATGGAGACACTGCATGCTCATCAACAGCCCTCTAATAAGGAGGTTTTACCTGTCGTGACCAGAATGATGCAAGATGGGACCCATTGGCAGGCGTCCTGACACATATCAATATGTATACGCACATTTATATACACCACACACAGATACAGTCTCACATCTTTTTTTTTACTTGTCCTTCATCCAGGCTCTGAGCTAGACTTCCTTTTTCCCCCTTTGTCTCTGAATCAGAAGAAACGTCACTGTCTGTCTCTGCCTTTAGTCTTTTGTGTGCATGCAGACACACACGCACACACACAAATACAGTACGTGCACAGACACACAAACACCTGCACCCACATACACACACACACACACACAGACTGCCTTCTGCTGCTGTGATGGCTCCGAGCTGTCAAAACATCCTTGCTTTCTCTCCTCTCTCTCACCAAAGCAGCCTGACTGAGCTTGTCTATGCAGGTTCACAGAGACTGTTGTCTATCCGCCCTCTTTCTTTCTTTCTTTCTTTCTTTCTTTCTTTCTTTCTTTCTTTCCTTTTCGTTCCTTTTCCCTACACAGGGATCTGCATATACATTAAAAAATGTACATGGGTGCTGTTCCAGTGTTCTATCATTCAAATGTGCTATTATACATCATGTATAATAGTTTATACAGGCTTTAGTGTCCACACTAATCTGCAAATGAATGCAGATATCAGTTATCTAGGCTACACTGAAACATTGGCCATTGCCCAGAGAGGCTGAATCATCGTCAGATGATAGCTGATAGGGCCTGAGATTGTGTCCACACCGAAGCAGGTAAATAAAAAAATAAAAATGCAGCTTACATGTGAAATAAACTTGTTGGGTGGACAAAAGATTGACTGCCTACGTGGACATGTTCACATATATGCAGTGAGCACACGTATGGTCCACCCGTTTAGTCCACTCGGTCATAAACCTCCACTTTGGATCCTTGCAGACATGGGTAGATGATAAAATCTGCACCCAAATATGCAAGTCCGACAATGCAATGCTGTTTACAAGTCACAACAAGCATTTTCAGGTTGTTTTTGAAAACCTGTCCATCTACACTGAAGCAGCAAAACTGTCCCATCATGTTCTCCACCTGTATTGTGCTTCAATATAGTTAAACTCAAAGTGTAGTTGTTCTTTTTGACATATTTAATGATTTTATGGCAGCTCATAGATGCTACCACACACATTAATAACACCTGTGTTGTTTGATTGGCTAAGAAAACACAAACTCATCCCATCAAATATAAGACAGACAATACATTTGCTGCACCCAAACTATATAACACATCCAATTCTAGCAGGTCCAGTAGTCTACAGCTAATGTAGAGTACACTGTTGCATTTGTCCTATATACAGCTTTCTGGGGAAAAAACATTTTCTCCTCCTTATCTACTGGTCCGTTTGCTGTATATTTGCCTCTCCTCCTTTTACACTCTCTTTTTTCCTCCCTTTTCCTCCTCCACACACACAGACACACACACAGAGTGCTGTGTGTTTGGCCTGCAGGGCGTGCACAGCGGGGAGGAATCAACCGTATGGCAGACATGAGGACTGAGCCAAATCTGGCTCGTACACATGGTGTGTGGCCATGCTGCCCTGTGTGTGCATGTGTGTCGCTGAAGGCAGCCTGCACTTAAATATATATCAGGGGCAGTGGTTGCCTAAAGGTGAAAGTTGTGCGGTTTTCACTGGAAGGCTGCCAAATGAATGAATGAAAACCACTCTCCATTACCTCGCCAGCTACCGTCACCGTGCCCTTGAGCAAGGCTCTTAAGCTGCGCACCAGAAATGGTGATAAAAAACCCTCATTGCACAGAAAACTCTGTGCTACACATCTATGGCAAGTACAGTAGGTCAAAGTCTGACTTAGGAAGTCAATCTGTAAACGGTGTTGGATGTTTAAAGCTGGCTAGTTTAGTTTACGCTTGTTTTCTCTTGGTGGTTTATTTTAAGCATGTATGATACAAGCATGGGGTCTAAATTCAAACAAACTCGAAATATTCTTAAAAATTGGGCTTAATTATTGTTAAGTTAAATACGTTTCTGCATTTTTATGTCTATAACGTCTATGTTGTGTATTTCAATATACTGTGTATGTGACCATGACGAGTGTGCATGTGCATGCAATGTCGAAACATCTCTCATGTCAGTGAAAACAGGAGCAGCGTGCGTTCATGCATGCGTATCCATGTCCGTGTCATCGTACGCTGCCTGCATGAAAATATGCATGTCATTTAATTGTACACACATGCATGTGTACGTTGTGTTTGCTGCCCGCATACAAACACACACATTAAGTGCATGTGTGTGAGAGCGTCTTGGCTTGTGGTGGTTTTGTTAGTGCATGAAAATCATTTATTCATGTGTGTTTTGCATGCATGCTCTGATACATACTCTTTGCTTCTGTGTGTAGCTAAATGTTAAGCTATCATGTCTGTATTTTTTAATACTAAATTGTTTATGTTCCCCCTTTATACCTCTCCAACCCTCTTTTTTACCCCCCTCTCCTCTCTCCAACTCCCCTTAATATCTGTGTCCCTTCATCTTTTTCCTCTCACGACTCCTGTTTTGCGTAGAGATTAACCCACTGCGCAGCATTTCTCACTCTGTGTGTGTCTGTGTGCGAAGGAGGGTTTTTAAAAATGCATATATTCTATAAGAGGGAGGAGGAAACAGAGCGTGGTGAAAAGAAAAATACAGCCTCTGTGTGTGTTGTGTCAGTTGAGTTGACATCTGATCTTGCTGAGTATGGTAAAGAAGAAAGTGCTGAAAGTACTCTGTGTGTGGGGGGATCCTATGTGTGTGTGTGTGTGTGTGTTTTGTGGCCTGTATGTGTCCTCATTTCTGTGTGGGTGGTAAGAGGAGGGAGTAAGGGAATAGGGTGTGTGTGAGTGCACTTAGTTTAAGTGTCAGCATGCCTTAGTTTGTGTGTGTGTGTGTGTGTGTGTGTGTGTGTGTGTGTGTGTGTGACAAGCAGAGAGAAAAGAGGGGGAGTCAGAGTGAAACAGAGGCTGAGAGATAGATGGCAGGGAGAGTGATGAGGGAGGGAAGAAGCCGAAGAGGAATGAAGGAGGGGGAAACAAGGAGAAATATTTGAGTGATTTTGGAATAAAGAGAGAAGAAAGGAAGTCAGCACAGAAAGAGAAGTCTGTTTTTCTTCTTATCTTTCTTCCTTATTCCTATTTATGTTTCAGTATTCTTCAGTACGACATAAATGTTATATGAACAGTGTATGTTATGAATGAATGTTAAATCAAACCTCCCTTTTCTTGATTCTCAGTGTCCTTGTGTGTATTTTATGTTTCGTGTTTTGTGTCCTTGGTGTATGGTTACATCAATAGGCAAGTGTCTCCCTGAAGGAAATCTATCAATATTTCATTCCATAACTGCTGAAAATGCAAGATCGACAAGCCAGAAAAAAGTCGAGGGGAGAGGAGCTCGGCTGTAACCAGAAAGTCATAACAACTGAATACAGATCCAAAAGCAGGGCGGGAGACGGAGCAGGTGTACTGAAACTGACTTTACTTTGTCAAAGGGCAAGTTTACAGACATCGGATTCGTAGGGGTAAGGCAGGCAAGAGTCAGAAGGTTGACAATGGGTCAATCCGAACAGGTAACAGCAGAACTAAGGCACAAACTCTAAGGTAATTATAGCAACCTATGACCTGTTTCCACCCCAGAAACTTTTCCAGGAGCCCCTTTTTAGGGAACTCAGAAACTATATCTTAATTTTGGAATCAAGCACCAGTTTCAGGTTTCTGGGTTGTACTTTATGCACCATAAAAAGTTCTTGCTAAAATAATCAAGGAACTCTTGGAGTGGGGTTTTAAGTACTGGCCTTTGCTGACTGGTCAAACACAAGACTGAATCAGAAGATTAGCCAAAAACAAAAGACATGATCAGACAATATCTAATTTAGAGACACACATCTTGATGATTTTCTTGCATCTCTCTTTCTACCTTTGCGTCTTTTCTCTTCATCATCCATTAAAACATCACAGAGGCACATCACATTGTGTCTCAAACAAAGTTGTCACTACCAATCCATTTTAGCCTAATTTGCCTAATCCTCACAGTCCCTCAGATGTGGTGGTAAAGCAGAAATGGGATGTTCTGTGGGTTCTATGGGCTCAGCCAATAGATGACTCCTCAGTATGCTTCATATTAAGTGTTTGTCAGGTTGTTTGACAGTATCTGAAACTCCCTCCACCCACTTTTTTTCCTGACAGCAGACCCAGAGATGTCTGACAACACATCATAGTTTGTTCTAAGAATACTTAAACCTTAAAGCTGTATATATGCTTGATGCAAAAGGATTGGAGTTACAGGTATTTCACCATATCCCACTGCAATGGATTTCCAGTGGAGATGGCTTTTCTAGATGTTACTGAAAATGTAAAGACCAGTGAGTTTTTAAGTTCTTCAACTTCCTTCAGATATCCTTAACGTGAAGGAGAAACACAAGCAACGAAAGCAGACCAATCACAGTTCTCATGCTCTATGTCATAGCCTACAATGAAAGGCTATGTAGCTACACTGCAACTTTTGTGTCACTATTTTGCAGCTCAGAAAGTGAGCCAGACACAGATGGAGAAGGTGGGTCCATGAAATAAAACAAGCCAGAATACAACAGAGATTATCATAGTTTAGTCAATGAACTAATTTTTAGTGACATTTCAGGCTGACTGTGAAGGGGTTTGATCGGTCCGATTGGCCACCGCAGCGCCACGTCAAGTTGCATTTCTCCAAAAGTTGAATCTGGTTCAGCTTCTCCTTCGGTGTGTTTTTTTTTTGGCGCCCCAAAATGCACTATCCCGACTCAAAGGAATGGGAAAACCGCAGCCCCAGATTTGAAGATGAGATGAAGATGGGGAGGACGAACCAGTGGCTGTCCCACCTACACAAATTGTTGGTCTATGATTACCTATTAATCAGATAATACAGGTCATTTCTCTGCTGAGTTACGCTGGATGCAGTTGTTATTCCTCTCTATATTCTTAACTAAAAAGGGAAGACATGAAAGACACAGGGAGCTCTGTGTTAACGAGGTTAATACATCTACTGACATAGGACTTCAATTAAAGCTCAGACACACACACACACACACACGGCCACCGTGCAGACAAGCCTATTGATTTTTGTGGTAACACTGTCCTGTCACCACATACAGTGCTAGTCTACCTCTGTGACCTCCCCTCCCTCACCCACCTCCTCTCCTCTTTTCTCCTCCCATACATGTGTAAATGTGACACTTGACACCTCTCACCTGCCCCTCACCTCTCTGCTCCCCTTTTCTTACCAGCTCTCATTACTATCTCTACTTCCCTTTATCCTACTGCTCATACCTTCCTTCCTTATTCTCTTCCTTCGATGCTCATTTCAGCTCCACCTCCTCCTCTTTCCCTTCCATGCACCATTTTCCTTTTTTCTCTTAAACATATTGTTGTCAAGATGAGAGAGACGGTGATTGGAGACACAGGAGGGTGGGCTTTAGTTTTACCAGTGCTCCACACATTAAAAAAAAAGCCACATATAACACAGCAGCAGCTACATACGCAGATAAAAAAGAACAAATAAGAGTGTCTCACAAATCCCCCAGAGAGTGAAGTAGAGGAAGAAACAGAGATTTCCTGCTGTGTTTAGAAGCTTTGGCAATACTACTCAACAGTCATGCCAATACATGAACAGAAAAGAACAAGAGAGGAAGAAAAGAGGGAAATACAGATATGAAGAGGAACAAAAGGAGAGAGAACACAATAAAAAATAACAAAGAAAATGGCTAAAAAAATACAAATACAATATATTCCAAAAATCTTAATTACAACCAAGATTAGGTTTACTGGATTATGTCTTAATATAGTCTAAAATCACCAGTAAATGGGGAAAGTACAGAGTTTGCACACTATATGTTTCAGTACATGTAACCTGAAGAGGTAAAGCTATATAGTAATTCACAAGGAATACATACAAGAGTAAAAACCATAAAAGACAACAACAAAAAAACTACTGGTGTGGTCTTGACCACCACATAGTACATTATATACATTTGCATTCTTTGCAACTGACTTCTAATTCACTTCTAATCTAATTCTGCAAGTCAAGCTTTATGCAGATGACACATCTTTGTATGTCCACAATGCTAGACAGCCGTTCAAGCTTTCTATTTATTGTTTCTATGATTTAATGAAGTCACTGAATTAATAATATTTAATGTAGATTTCAAAGACCCTATCCACATAGAGCCTACACATGCCTGTGTGCACTGTAGCACCACATCTCTACATATATTGCTTTGGAAATAGTGAAAGAACAAGAGTGAGAGAGCAAACAGAGAAATATAAATGTTGCTATATTGATATGTTGTACATGAAGAGGGCTAAGATTGAATGTGTAGGAAGAGATATCAAGCAACAACACACACTCTTTTTACATATGTTAGTACCGACCACCCATATAGAACACACACACACACACACACACACACACACACACACACACACACACACACACACACACACACACACACACACACTCCTGTCTCTGAAGCTATTCATATTTAAAGAGTGGGTCTTTTAAGTGAACACAGCATGGAATAGAGGATCACAGCACACACAGAAAAGAAGGCAGACAGTGTGTCTCTGTAGGCAGGTATTCACTCAAAAAGCTTAACCCTGGTCACATTGCAGCTTTACTTACAACAGTAAGCAGTTAGTTTTACATGATCATTTCATACCAAAATAAATACAAAAACCAAGAATATTGACTATAATATGTGTGTGTTATTGTTTGTACGGGTCAAACTTTACATACATCAACACTTGTTCCTGTTCTGCTGTTGATCAGTGCTGCTTGCTAAAAGTAAATCATTACTGACTGAGATTTCAAGATTTAGATTTCAGTCTGGCTACATGCTTAAAATAAAAAATGTGAATCTAAGAATGAATCGTGCTCTTCAGTAATGACGCTTCTCACTGTAGTTTACATTTGTGTGGATGAATGATGTGAATAAATGATTCAAACAATCAGTCTTATTAATATCTGTAACAGATCTGAGGGCCTGGTGAAAAAGTCACTTAGCACATCTGGATCTGTTGAGTGTCCACAGAGGAGGAGTTAAAGTGAGGGAGCGGGGGAGGGAAGGAGGGAATAAATTAGAGGAGTGTTTTGCAGCGCCTAAGGTCTCCAGGATCCCTCACCCTGCCAACTCCTCCTCCTCCAACTCTCTCCTTCTCTCCTTTCCTCTCTCCAGTGAGAGGAAAACTCCTCCATTCCCTGCATTCCTGTCACATTCCAGCTCTGGGTTTACCTTCTTTACCTCCTCTCTCTCTACATCAACATCACCTCCTCCACCACCTCCTCTTTCGCCCATGGCTGTCTGTCTGCTTGTCTCCACTTCTTTCCCTCTATCCTGTCTTCTCTTCCCTCTCTCTCGCTCTCTCTCCCTCCATATCTCCCCTCCACCCCTCCCCCCTCTCCCTCCCTCCCTCCTCACTCACTCTTTCCCAGCATGCTCCAGTGGGCCAGTGGAGGCAGGGGGCTCGCCTGAACCCTCCACCCCCAGCAGGGGCCCTCCAGCTCAGCCTTGCTGGCTGGCAGGCTCCCTGGCACACCTCCAGCATGCACACACACACACACACACACACACACACAGCTCTTTTTCTTCTCGGCTTGCTTGCTGTCTCTTTTTGGCATCTTTCTATCAGCCTCTCTTGCCTTCAGTCTTTCTTCTTTTCTTTTTCCCTCCTCTCATTTATCTCTTATATCATCTCAAGTCTAAATTTAGTAATGTTAGATGTGCATCTCTGTTGTTCATCTTTGTCATTTTAGTGCTACAAGATTGTCCTCAAAGATGACAAGCGCTTTACTGTAAAAAAGAGTATTTTCCTCATAATTATTATTTTTTGTCTAATTTTTAACAATGTACACATCTAAAAAGTGAGAAAAGGGGGAGAAAAGGTGGTTGTAGCTACATGAATTCGCTCTAGCTCATGACACATCATATTCTATAAATACTTTTTTTGTGCAGGCATTATACAGGAAAAGCGGCAAGCTATAGTGTAACATTTCCATGTAAGACAGTCTGGGAATTTGCTAGCTCAGGACTTAGTAAGATTTCTGTAAATCTTTCATCATGACTCTTGTGGGAACAAAAACTAAAACTTCTCTACTACAGCATACAGATGCTCACAACATTTCTATTTTCAGGGGCCAGCAAGGTAACCTGATCACAAAGGGATTGAAATTTATAGGCAATAAAGAAGAAAAAAGAAGAAACCATTAAATATAAAGAAACATGTAGCATCAGGTGTTTGATCAATAAGTCACCAAATCTCACTACAACTGAAAACTATGTTTCACTGTAGTTTCTGATCATTAAAACACCAAATGAAGGAACGTATTTAGATAAAAAATAACCTTCCTCTCTCTAGTAGGGATGCAGAGATAAATGATAAGGACACTGAAACTGCTCTGTCTATGTTTACTGTTGATTTTCACTCGAATATATCACTAATCTGTATATGCAAATGTGTGAAATGATCCGTCACTTATGATATCAACATGTGTTTGTACAAAAAAATGAGGTCCATCTTCAATGTTGAAATGGGAGATTGTTGACACACACAAAGAAAAACATAAATCAGAAAGTAACTGTATGATTCACCGATATAATAACCAAAGAACTCTCTTTTGCCTTTTTTTTTTTTTGACAAATGTGCCAAAAAGATCACATGAAACATTGATGGGAGAGAGAGAGAGAGAGAAAGAGAGAGAGAGAGAGAGAGGCCCTCAGTAATTTGGTATTTCCTTTTTAGACAGGGGGGGAATGGTCACTGCCCTTGTTTTCAGTAGTGCACACGCACACACACATACACACAAATACACACAGCTCCTTTAATGACCCTTACATCCGGCCTTAGGCTCTCGGGCCCAAGAGAGAGAGAAAAGAGAAAAGAGATAGATAGATAGATAGATAGATAGATAGATAGATAGATAGATGTTGCCTGGCTAGCTCAGTCAGTAGAGCATGAGACTCTTAATCTCAGGGTTGGGCGTTGATGTTTTAGGGTTGAACACTTCAGATTAAACTCTGAAAGGATCCACACGAAACTACATAACTGCATCCAAACTAGACCACCAATACAATCCATCATTGCAACACTCGAGTCCAGAACTTTTAAATGATGACTTAACAGATCTAAGGATACATTCATTTGTGAGTCACGTTATACTAGAGGCCAGTTTCAAAGCCCATGTTAGGCTGGTGTTTTTGGGAAAAGGAAGCATAAAGTTTTGTGATACCAAATGATTGTTTTCATGATGGTACTGAACTATCCTAGATGATTTTGAATTCTGACCCATTTTCCTCTCTTGTCAAGCCCGGCTAGCTCAGTCGGTAGAGCATGAGACTCTTAATCTCAGGGTCGTGGGTTCGAGCCCCACGTTGGGCGAGGGAGCTTTTGTATAGCATGGTGAACATTCCTTCCTTCCGTTCCTGAGGTTGAACTCCCCCATGTGTTTCAGAGGGCCCCTTACTCAAAATATAATCATTAATGTGCTGCTACTTTGAAAGCTGACAGTGATCAGTAATACAGATGCATGTCATCGGTAATACAGATGCATAGTCATCACAGTTAGAAAACAAAACCTTTGTTACATGTTGTTATGTTGAAACAAGCGAGACATTGCTCATTATATTAAAAATATTTCTAATTTTAACCATGAGGTTTTATCAGGAGACTTATTAACAACTACACGATGGCTGAAGTTTAAAGGCATGAACGAAACAAACGAGAACAAGCTGATACCAAATATATGGTTTTTCATGTCAATCTATAAACCTGGAAACATATACTGTCTACTCTACACTAATGTTGTGAAGTCCTGACAGACCTCCCTCGTAGTTGTCAGGATGGCCGAGCGGTCTAAGGCGCCAGACTCAAGGATTCACTCCTTCCATAGCAATGGGACTTCTGGTCTCCAGATGGAGGCGTGGGTTCAAATCCCACTCCTGACAAACTAATTTTCGTTTGTACTGCATTAACTTGAATGGCTTAATTAACTGTACAACTAACTACAGAGTTGTCAGCTCAATTTTCTCTTGTGACAAGGTGAAAATCTTTAGTAAACATGCATAGATGGATTGATTGATTAGCTGGGAGTTGAGCTGTAAATTCTAGACAGGTATGCACTGAGGGTCAGAGGTGAGGGTTCACATACACACACACACACACAAACACACACAAAGCTATGGGAGTTCAACTGGAGGTTAGACCTTCAGGCTCCACGGCTCAAAGAGAGACAGAGGGAGAGAATTCATAAGTAGCTGATTCAGCGTGCTATTCACTGGTGTGATCACTGCAGATGCAGGAGAAAAAGGGAAGTAGGAATTTTTCAATATAATGAATAAAGGGGTACAAAATGAAAAACAGAGACTAATGGTGTAAAATGTGGTAGTTTAGCGGGAAATGATTTTGTCATGGAAGACAAAAAGAAAGACAGCAAGTACTGAGTGAGTAATAATGACTCCTTTACAGCTCAAGCGACAGCTGAAGATGTTACTATGTCTCCAGACTGTCTCTCGTACAAACACTAACACACAGGGCCCTGACCTTGCTGATGGCAGCTGTTGACGTCACTCTCTGCCCCATCCGGAGATACAAACTCTCCACTATGCACACACACACTGGATAAATAGGATTATACAGAGAATAAATCCAGGCCAAACCCCAAAATGATGCATAATACATACAACTACATATTAAAGTCTATTTATTTATTTGACCCTAAATTAGTCAAACATACTTAAATTCAATCTGATCAAGAAACAGCTCCATTAATAACTGTTAAAAGCACAAGATGACATTCTGTACCTGATATATTTTTACTGCATTAAAACTCTGCACTGAACATTTGAATGAAGAACGTGACAATGAGTCTTAGTACCTGTTTTTTTTCTGTATTACCGCTTCATTCTACAGTTAAGTTACCTGATACACTAACATGTATTTCAGGATCATTATGAAATTGTTTATTGAATTGGCCAAGACTGGATTGAAGGTATTTCACATCATTCCAAAAACTCCCTCACCCAACGTGGGGCTCGAACCCACAACCCTGAGATTAAGAGTCATGGTCTACCGACTGAGCTAGCCAGGCTTAAAAAGTAGAGGAAACACGTATGATTTCGAAATCCTTTACAATTTCTTGGTTTTGTAATAGCTCGGCGGATGATGATTACATTGGTGGTCTAGTTGGGCTGTAGTTGCGTGTGGATCATTTTGGAGTTTAATTGCTGAAGTGCTAAACCTTAAAACACTAACGCCCAGCGTGGGGCTCGAACCCACGACCCTGAGATTAAGAGTCTCATGCTCTACCGACTGAGCTAGCCGGGCCTGAAACCATAAAAAAATGGGTCCAATTTCAGAATCCTTTACAATTTCTCTGTTTTATAATTCCTACCATCATGAAAAACAATAATTGGGTATCCTCACAAAACTTGCTTCACCCAAAACGCCAGTATTTGGTGTGTCAACTAATGTGAGCCATTTTTTCTGCAATGACGGATTGTATTGTTGGTCTAGTTTTGTGTGGATCATTTAGGAGTTTACCTGCTAAACTGCTCAAGCTTAAAACACCAACGCCCAACGTGGGGCTCGAACCCACGACCCTGAGATTAAGAGTCTCATGCTCTACCGACTGAGCTAGCCGGGCTTGAAAATAAGAAAAAAATGGGTCTGACTTTCAGAATCTAGCCAGGCCATGGTAAACATTTTATCTTTTACTTACTGCGAGATTGCTCATTATAAAACAAAATAATTCTCATTAAAATGTGATGATTTGTCAGGACATTTTTATCATAAAGTACATGCAGAAATAAAAGATATGTCAGGAGTGGGATTTGAACCCATGCCTCCATGTGGAGACCAGAAGTCCCATTGCTTAGGAAGGAGTGAATCCTTGAGTCTGGCGCCTTAGACCGCTCGGCCATCCTGACAAGCTCAGCTCTAAGGTCTCAAAATTTAGGTTTCCAGGTTTATAGATTGACCTGACTCTACCGACTAAGCTAGCCGGACTATAAAGCAATGAGTCATACTACAAAAAAAGAAAAATATCAGGTCATGAGACAGGTTTATCATTCAAAGTTGCCGGATTTAATCAGGAGACTATCCAACAGATTATCTATAATTATAAAGACAAAAGGTTCTCACAAGCTACATGGCTGAAGATGAATGAGATGTGACAGAACAAGCTGTCTCTGAAGGACTTTGGTTTGGTTAATTCTCTCATCTATAAAACAGCAGCAGTTTTATCCAACACAGTGACTGCATATGAATAACAGCCACATACATGTTAAAGGAGAGCAACTTAAGTTCCAAAAGTAAAACTCATCAGCTCATTCAAAGGCACTAAGAAGGTTACTAGGATTTAAAAAACTCAAAGGAAGGCAGAGTGGACAGTAATGTTACAAAGCACGGTGGGCCTTTTAATAAAAATGATTACGTTGGTGAGTAGTAGGTCAATCTTAAAAGCACTTCTGTGACTTCTGTGATCTTATTTATGTTTTATGTATTTACTTAAGATTTTATACCTTGCCACACATCCAGAAATTTTACAGCAATGCTGGCAGATCAGATGAAGTCTGAACATTTAGGTACCAACTCAGCTCAGTTGCTTTATGAACGTAATACAAAGAAATGTTGCATTATTTACTGCAGGTAGTTCAATATAATTAATTAAGCTTTAAGGGTTAATGCAAATACATCTGAGACCTGTAGACAAAAACAAAATGCACTCTGTCAGGAGTGGGATTTGAACCCACGCCTCCATGTGGAGACCAGAAGTCCCTTTGCTTCGGAAGGAGTGAAACCTTGAGTCTGGCGCCTTAGACCGCTCGGCCATCCTGACAAGCTGATTTCCAAAGTCTGAATATGGCAGAAATGGAACAAAAATATTTATGACAGGAGCTTTAACAGTGTTCTTGCTGAAATGAGTTACTGTAACTGTAATGATCTATCTATCTATCTATCTATCTATCTATCTATCTATCTATCTAATAGACAAATGGATGCACTGATGAATGAATGAAAACACTGATAGGTGAAGGATGGTTGAAGGATGGAGGAGGGGTTTTGACGTCTTTGATCCTCCCAGCAGAAATAATCAACAAAGCCCTGGAGCAGGCCATCTAGGCCTAAATATGTGTGTGCGTCTGTTTGGTGCGTGTGTGTGTGTGTGTGCGCCGTGGGGTTTTGTGGCTACATGCCAAGACCAGCTCCCACCAGGAGATAGATCAAAGACTCTCTCTCCTCTTTTTCTCTCTACCTCTATCGACCTCTCTCGCTCATATTTCTCACACTCCCCCCCGCCTCCCCTTCCCTTCCCTCTCTCGCTCTCTCCCTCTAGAAAACTCTCGTTATTGCTTTTCTTGATTTCTTCAGCATTCTCTCACTTTTGTTTCACCTGAGAGCAGAGAGATGAGAACAGTTCCCTGTGCAAAACGGAAAAGAAAAGAAAAAGAAAAAAGACGAACAGAGCAAAGCAACAAAGAGAAGAAAAAGAAGTAAAAGAAAATGTAAAAAAATGCTGCTTGGACACACACACACACACACACACACACACACACCTGCCAGAACAATTGCTCCTATGACAACCTGGCACACCAAGAGGGCTTTGAAGCACAGGTCAGTAGTGTGTGTGTGTGTGTGTGTGTGTGTGTGTGTGTGAGTGTGTGTGTGATAGCGTGTTTCAGGCTGTTCTTCTTGTTTCGCTTTAAACTGGACAAATCTCATGACAACACTTAAATTTCACACGCACAGTTCAGATTGAATTAGCCCATTAAAAAAAGAAGAAGAAAAAAGCCACACACCACACAGAACGTCTGCTGTTTCAAATTAAAAGCTCCACTGAGATTGAATTTTCTTATCACTGATGTTTCAAAATAAAGCACTGTTGTTAATCCACTAATCAAATCTAAGGCGTGCTTTACCATTGGTTCACAGTCTGGTCCAGATCATTATGTCCTAACTGAGACAATGTTTGTGGCCTTTTCGCATAACGCTGTGTTCACGATACAGTGTGTACTGCTGCAGTGCCCTTGTGCCCAATGCATGAAAGACTTATAGTACTTAGCTTGGCTCAGGCTCCAAAAACACCAGATCCTACATTTCCCATAATGCAGCTCAACACTGTCTCTTCATTAGAGCTTCCTTGCCTGTAAAATGCTCATGTCCTTCAAACTCCATGCCCCCAATTTGTCACACACGCTATCTGTTATAAATTTATACTCTCCAAGCCCGAGCCTGATGACGTCTTTAGGGGTTACTTTTTCAGAAAACTCCCTGCAGAGCTACAGAACAGGCTAATTTGTACTCGGCTATGACAAGTGAGCTGATCTTGATATTGAAAATCGGTGGTATGCCACAACCTGCCCTCTAAATCCATGTTGAAGTTCAATACTGTATCTCTAATACTGAGAGGAGTAGAATTTGAGGTTTGAGGGGCTAAATGTTCACACCAGTACTTTAAAAATATATTAATTCAATAAAAATTTGTAAGGTGAAGACACTGGATTGCATTTTTTCTGGTTTGCATCAGGGCTGGGGACCTTTGTTGCATTCAATACGGCTCAAAACATGAAAAACCCTTAAATACCAAAACCAACCAGTGTTAGAATGACATTCAACCCTGCTTAGTCATGAATTTAGGTTGGACAACATAATGATGCACTTAGATCAGGATGTAAATCATTGTATTTGTATTATTTTTTATTTTATTTTTTAAGAGTCAGATTAATAATAATGTGGTAGTGTTAAAAATGTACTTTCACACTTACATGACAGCTGCTGCTGCAAAATGCAAAACAAAGTCACAGTCAAAGACGTGTATGTTTAATGGAATAGCAGCATCTCACGGCAGCTTGTGATGCTCACAGTAAGCGTCAGCGCTCTTGAACGTTCTCCTGGATGCTGTTTGCGCTGCGTTGTTACTGATCTGGGAACTGAATCTCATTTGCACTCTGTGTATGTCTGCATTGTGCATAACATCATCAGCTAAATGTCTAAAAATGTAAATGTAATTGTGGAGATAACGTTATTTTTCCTATCGAGACTCACAGAATGCTGCGCTTACATGAGCCAAGCCCATCGCTGTTTGTCATTAAACCAACTCACAGGGACTTCGCAAACAAGGACTAAACTTCCTCTCTGTATCTCTTTTTCCTCTATCCATCTTTTTTCATGTCAGCAGCAGCTTGCAGGTTGGACATATTTTCTCTCTTTCTTTCTGTCATTCTTCATATGCAAATAGGCAACTTAATCTCACTCCCACAATCCCAATCAGTCCCTTCTCTCTTTTCTGTCCTCCTTTACACCATCCCTGCTCTCCTGTCTTGTCCCATATTACCTCTTTAGCTCTGTCATTCAGCTTTCTCTCTCTCTCTTTCTCTCTCTCTCTCTCTCTCTATATCCCTCTGGACCCCCTTTCCTCCCATCGTTCCCTCTTTCTCTCCACCATCTTTCCTAGCTCTCTTTGCCATCCATCCCTCTCTGCCGTGTTTTTTCTCCCTCATACACACACTCTCTCTCTCTCTAGCACTAGTCATTCTACTTATAGCCTCGCCATAAATCAACCTGTCATTCTCCGTCATGCTCGCTGGATCTCACTGGGGCTCACACACACACACACACACACACACACACACACACACACACACACACACACACACACACACACACACACACACACACACACACGGTAAGGGATAGCGATTCGAGCCCACACATACACAAGCTCAAACACAGGCACAGACATACAAAAGCTGGCAAATATTAAGACTCACACATCACACAAATTGCAAATACAGTACACGTGTATAGACTCTTCAGTGCAAAGAAAATGTAGACCATCCAAAGACACTCAAGATTGATTGAGAGGAAAACAGAGATGTAGGTAAAGGTAACAGAGAAATGCCCACCTGTCCTTGTACCACACACACACACACACACACACACACACACGCACACACACACACACACACACACACACAAACACACAGCAGCTGAAATAATGTCCATAGCCCTCCAGGCTCCGGCTTTGCCCAACCATCTCCTTAAATTCACCTCCTCCTCCTCCTCTGTCTCTGTTCTGTGTAAAATACGATTTATTGTTATGGATTACATGATTTTGCCTAATGATAACTGTAGATATTTTATAGTTTTTTAAACATTTCCTTATTTTTATGTAGCACATCACAATGCTGTCTACATTGCCTGTACTGATTGCTACCTTTCGCTGAGTGATAAAGTAATTGAGACAGTAAAGTGGCAGAATGATGTTGAATTATTGAGGTGTGTTTTTTTAGCAAGAAGCTGTCCTTGTGTTTCTATTTTGCTCATGACATGAAAATAGTTGTGATACAGTAACTAATACATTTCTTTTGAAACATAAAGCCAATCAGATTCAGTTTTATTAACCACATTTATTTTGCCTCAATATTCATTTTCAGCCTCCTACATCCTGGAAGATGTATTTTTTTAACCATTTATAGGCATTTTGCTGATTCGCCCATGCCCTCCACCAAAGAGCACCATCTCTTGAAGCCAAGTAAATTTAGCCTGATATAACAAATCACATATTTGCCTCAAGGGGCTTTAAAATGTGTACAGCAGACAACACCCTCTATCTTCTTAGACCGTTGATCTGGATTGGGAAAGAAACTCTGAAGAAACTTCAGGAAGAGCAACAGACAATGGATCCCTCCCCCAGTGAAGCACATAATGAGACACCTTGACTTTTTAAAAAATATTTAACCAAAGCTAACCAATCATTTTGTAAGCCTAAACCAACAATACATGGGTTGTAACACATGAACTCCAGTCTCTGGTGTCTAAGTCCTGTTCTTTGTCTGCCAAATCCTCCACCATGGCCTCCTCCCTATGATTTCTCTGTATAATAAGGATGTCACACTTTCTGGATCGGAAAAAACATTTCAGGCAATTTGATACAATTCCACCAATTCCAATTCCTCCACATCACATTTGGCAATGGAAATTAGCAGCGTATAAATGTACTGTGTAACAGATAGAGTTGTTCTTTCCACATTTGCCTCTTTTTGCTACTGACTTCAAATTTTCTCTGCTTTCCTTTCTCGTCTGTATCAGACTCTCCTCTTTTCTTGTTTTTTTTCTACCCAGATCAACATCTCCTCTTCGTTCTCCCCTTCTACCTCTTCCCCGTCTCCTAGCTCTCCATGACCAATGCAAGAGCCTCATAAAGACCCTTAGGAGTCAGAGGATTTCATGGGGCTTTGTGTGTCAGTCTGTGTGTATGTGTTAGTGGAAGACAGCACATGTGGCATGCAAGGTCACGTAATCCTGTGGCCTCCAGATACTGTTATTGACACACACACACAGTGCTCTATGACCTGCACTGACCTTGCATGCACAGATTGTGCATGAACACGCACACACGCAGATGTCCTCGTACAACCTACAATGCCCTCAGTCTTATCAAGAATACAAACAGTAGAACAGATACTTTCTGGTTCAAACTTGACCTGAATGCTACATTTCTGTGTCTGTTTTGTAGGATTGGACTGGTTTTATTCTATATTGTTTTTAATTGTCAACAAAAAACAAAACTTAGAATAGATTAATCCTAACAGGTATTTCCTGTGTAACCAAACCCTGATTATTCTTCTGTGCCACAGAGCTCCATTGTTGTCCAAAAACTATTAAAAAGACATCAGTGAGCCACACTGTTGCCCTGGGTGACATATTTCTTCATTATGATAAACATGGGAACTGTAGTGTGGTTCCAAACCTCCAATTCACCACCCTCATCTCCGATTTGTTCTGCGATTGGTCTGCTTTTGGGGCTATTAACCGCTGTTTTTGCCAATTTGAGTAACAATTGACCAATCAGAGCTTAGTTGGCATATTGTCTTCCTACAATGCTACCAAGCTACACTAATCATAAAACATGCATAATTACACACAAATAGTAACTGCAGAATCAACATATTTGAGCATCAAATGTATATTATGTTCAACGGTATTCAGATCATTAAATTACTGAAGAAAGTACTGCTGTGAAAATATCCACTACAATTAAAAGTGTGTTAGTATTTATGTTGTTAATTTTAACTACTTTATATATTGTTGGGTAGATTATTTTACAGCAATGCATCATGGCCTATAACATCATCATGTGTTTAGCATCCTGGGAGAACCATATATCTCTAAAACGTCACATTTTAATAAGAAAAACAGCCCTGTTTCAGCTTTGTGACAATACATTTTCCAGCCAATCTTAGAGGAATTTTAAATACTTTATTCATCTTTTGAAGTTGGAGAATTTTCTAAATCCACAAAGAAACGCTTAATCCTTCAGTTTATCACAAACATTCAACTTCAAAATCACCAAATGAGACAGGCATACAAATGTAACCTGCAAAGTGATGACTAACAGTCAAAGGTAGAGGATTAAAAAAATAAAAATACAGTATTTCTGAGATGTAGTGAAGTAGAAATATAAAGTTCCATAAAATGGAAAGACTTCCTTAAAGTACAAGTATCTTGAATTTGTATTTCAGTACACTACAACAAGTGCTCAATCTCACTCCACCATTGGTTAGGGGTAATCTGCAGCAGGAAGTAGTCCAACACACACTGGTTACTCCTGGTAATGTTTGCCAAAAAACTACAGTCCCCTGCTGATTTATGAAATTACTGAGCTTTAAAAAAATATTTAACTATGTATGTGACATAGGTATTTTTTTTAGTCAGGATCAATGGGCTTGACGATGAAGGCCACAGACAGAAAGCACTGAAAGACGGACAAGGGCTGTTCATGGGATTTGTTGACTAGAACCAAATACCAGCCTCATCCTCTAAATGTAGAACATGCAGTGCAAAAGAAAAAACACAAGCACACACAGACAAAGACATAAATACACTGATATAGATTTCCAAGGTCGCATTTCAGTATGTATCTTATACAAGTCCTTCTCTCTGTCTCTGCGCTCCACTGCTCTCCCTTCTCTTCCTCCTCCTCCTCCTCCTCCTCCTCTGTATTCTTCTCTCCTCCTCCCTTTATCTCTTGCCACTGTCTTCCTCACACACACACACACACATGCAAACACGTGTGCGCACACACACACACACACACACACACACACACACACACACACACACACAGTCTCTCCAGAGATGTGTCCATTGCTCTGACCTCTCCCTCATGGGAGAGCTGGCTGTCTGCCCGGCTCTCTCTTTTTCTCTTGCTGCCTCACACTTTCTGCTTTTGCTCTGTATCTTACTTCTTTTTCTTCTCTTTGTATCTCTCTATCTATCGATCTATCTTATTTTTCTAATCTCCTTTTGTCCATACGCCCCCCCCCCCCTCTCATCCTCCCCTCTGTTGCATGTCTCCCCTGCTCTTGCATCCTCTTATCTCTTCATCCTCTCTCCACTCGATTCCTCACTTCTTCTCATATTCCCTCTTCTCTTTCTAATGCTCTCTCCTCTTCCTACACCTCCTCTTCTCATTCCCTCCTTTAGTGTTTCTTTCTAGGCTTCCAGGGTGTTGTCGCGGCTGCAGGGCTCTGCCTGGGGCTTCTCGCCCAGCTCATGCTGCCTCTCTCTGGGCATGGTGCCCACAGAGGGTAGGCAAAGCTGAAGGGAAAGCTGTAGGGGTCTGTGTGTGTGTGTGTGTGCGTGTGTGTGTGCGCGCTTGCGTGCGTGTGTGTGTATGTGTGTTTGTCTGTATCCAGTGATGGGGAAAGAGGGTGGCAAGAAAGTGAAGAACGAAGGAAGGGTAGAGGTTGAAAGAAAATGAGAAGGGGGTTGTTGACAGAGGCAGAGAAAGAGAGAGACTGTTAGAGAAAGAGGAAACAGCAGACAAGAACAGATTTCTGTTGAGTCACGCTTTGCTGGCTGGAGTGTGATCGTAGCTACAACATTGTGTGTGTGTGTATTTGTGTGTGTGTGTATTTGTGTATTTGTGTGTGTGTGCATGAGACACAGAGGGAGGTTTTGTTTTTCCTCTATTACAGTAAACTCTGTGGCAACGTGCAAAACTCTGCTTTAAAACAACCTGGGTCTTGTATTGTTAGCTTTGGCCATCATTTCTACTGGTTAAAATAAAAGGCTTAAACTAATGATTATGAACAATGAGCCCAAGGTGATGCTGGTTTGTCCAACCAAAACTCAAAAATCCAATCAAATATTGAGCTAAATATAATCAAAGTCTAAGTATATATTCTCATTTGAGAGCTAGAACCAGTGAATTTGTGCCATTCTGGTTTTAAAAATAGATGATAAAATGATCTAAATAGCTGATCTGATGATAGCCGAACTTTTGTCTAAATCAAAAAATCATCTTATCTAATCAGCTTTAGTCTAGCCATATTATCTAAACCACTTCATTAGTATCTGAAAATGTAAAATCTGTCATTGTGCGCAAAACTATAGAAATTAGTGAAGGCAGAAATGAACAAAGATGGTCAAAAATAAATGGTGAATAGATGGTAAAACTCATAATATATTATTGCCCTGCTGTTGGATTAGTTTTTAGGGATGTTATTGTGTTCTGAGATCTCAGCAATTATATTTTGTGATTTCTACTTATGGGCGTGAAGGCCAAAACTACAAAAATAAGAACCAAGTTGTAATAGACCATAATTATCCTTTAAAATTCCTGAATCATTATGCTTGGTATGAGCATGACCAACAAGAGCCACTGTGTGCGTCAGCGTGTTTGTGTCTGAAAATGATGCTGACAGCACACGCACAACCCGCACACACACACACACACACACACACACACACACACACACAGTGACAGAGAGAGCATCAGCACACCTGAACCCAGCTGCATGCAGAGAACAACAATTCCCCTGCTGGTCACTAATGGTGCAGCCCTGCTGGAGTGGAAGCAAATGGCCTGGACCCAACCAAGCATGGGGAGGGGGTGGAGAGGAGTGTGGTAGTGGTCAGATGGAGGGAGAAAGAAAGTGAGGAAAAGTGAGATAATGGGAAGAAATATAGCAGTGCCTCGTGAAATTAATTTGGCGAAAAAAAAACCCCCAAAATAAAAGTCTTTACATGAAAGATGGAGAGAAATGAAGAATGACGTGGGGGGAGAGTGTTTAAAATGTCACCTCTCATCATTTATCTCCTGACTTTTTACCTCCAAACCTTCTCTTTCCTTCACTTTTCCTCTCTTGTCTATACACTTACTCCCTAGTCCTCCTCACTCCCTCTCCACCTCTCACCCTGTCACTCCTTCCTCTTATCTCTCTCCTTCTCCTGTCAGCAGTGAGTTTCAGTGATGTAGCGCCCTCTGTCTGTGTCCAATGTTACTACAGGAGTACATTATTAAACTTCAACAATCCTGATCAAAGGAAATATAACATTTGAGTTCACCAGTTACAAACGAGAGTTGTAGTATATTTTTTTCTTTTTGTTATGTAGATGTATAAATAATGTGACTGATGACGGCAAAGTCTTGTAAGCGCATGTAAAAAGGTGTGGCATGCCATGGAAATACAGATTTAGTCATAAAATACTTAATTTTAAAGAGGTAAATGCTAAGTAGCAAGAAGTTTAAGTTGCTGTTGCTGAAAAAGAAACACTGGCAATATAATATGCCCTTGTAGAGAGAAAGTTCATTCTTGACTTTGGAAAAAGTAGTTTGACAAAATACTCTAAGCTCAAGGTTAACTTAGCTGCTCTGTCATTGTATGCCACCATTTGTTTGTTTTTTATAACATGCAACACGAGATAAAAAAATAAAAATAAATCACACGTTTCTAAATTAATGATTTTGAATGAAACACAAACAAAAATAATGCACTGTCTAATAGAACTAGATCTGTTAATGGCTGTAATGATTTATGTTCAGAGTGACAGTTTAATGTCCATAAGGCCCTGCTGTCACGGTCTCATGTATACAGAATGTCCTTGCACCAATGCCAACAAGACAGATCCCTGTACATTTATTGAATATAATGAATAACACAATTCTGATCTCGATTCAAGCAGCGTGCACATTTGACAGACGACGTAGCAGCACAGCAGCAACAGCAGACGCTCATCTGAAATATATGCTGCTCCATGTGTTAAAATATGCAGGATGAAATTCAGGAGATACGGCAGCGCAGAAGTGTTTTTAACCCTTTTGTATCCAAAGATTAGCGGATTGTAGAAGCTTTTTCAGCAGCTGTCCAGTTTAGCCACACTCTGATAGTAGTTGCTGAAGGATTGGAGAGCATTGTTGTTTCAGCGTTCAGACTTTAAATCCCAGACTCAAACAGATTTTGTTTCTCTACCACCATCATCTATCTCATTGATTCAAACACAACACAGACAGAGATTCAGCAGATTTATGAAAAGGATGCTTGTTTGAGGCTCTGAGAAATGCCAAGTGCTCTCTCTTGCTGAGACAAAACAAACTCTGATGTTATTAAAGACAAGGGTGGAAAGAGTGCTAAAATAGCTTCCTCAAGTAGCAGGGCTGTTCACTTTACTCACATCAAGGCAGTGATCCCCTCAGAACAACCTACCCTCCAGGAAATGAGTAGTGGACAATTCTGCAAACCCAGGATTTTGTCATTTTTTAAATTTGTTAGTCCAGGATGCATCCAGAGATGTTATATTCTAGCCTTACAATAAAATGTAAAAAAAATTATCTACCTACATTTTACTTTTAATAAGCTGGTTAGGGATATTGTATAGCCTGAAATATGGACAAATATTACTTAAAACTCATAATTTTTACATAATCTTTCATACTCCATCAAAACATTGAGGCACTATGAGCAGAAGAACACAAAATGACATTGTGACACTGCTACGTCACCAGAAAACCACAAGAGCCTTTTTTCTTTTTGTCTGAATTTAGCTTAATTTTGTTGATTTAATATTCACTACCGTATCTTTTTAGGGCAGTGATGATTGACTGGAGGTATATACATTTAATTTGCTTTGATAAATTATCATATCATGTACATTTTCCATTCAATCACCTGGACAAGAGGGCAGCATCTAGGAGTTTCAAATTAGGTTGGGTTTTCAACAGGGTAAACTAGAGAGTGCACTGTTTCTTAAATTAAAGTAGACTTACTGACTTCAAAATACACGCAAAAACTACTAAGTTACACCAAAGTGATTACTTGTAATTGCTTATTTTCTTTCCCCACCGATTAAAGAAACACTTTCATCATTCCAGGATTTATGTGATCAACTGCAGTCCATGCTGGATGTTCAGTGTACAGTGTAAAGGAGCTCAGCATCATAAAACCACAGTGAAACAGAACAGACATAGGTGAAACAGCAACAGTGTCATCGCTACAGAAAAAGCTCATTTGGCAAAGAGCCTATGTCCTCTTTTAACGCAATGCAGTGCTCTGCACCTGTCAGGCCAATCTACAGCAACCTCAGCTACAGTCCGTACACTTATTAATAAATCATTTCAGCCAATCAGTGATGGATGTGTTTTGAAGAACAAAAAAATGTGTGTGTTTGTGGATCAATGTTGTCTGCCTCTATCTCTTTTTTTTTTCCAGACAGCTGACTAATGTTTCGTCGATTCATCTGCTGCACACACACACCGACATGAGATGTGGGAGAGATAAAGCAGAGAGGATGGTCAGAGGAGAGAAATGAGAGAAAGGAGACAAAAAAGAGACAAATAAAGGATTGACAACAGATGATTGAAAAAAGAACGAGAGCTAGAGAGAATAGGAGAGTGGTTATAGCTTGCAATCAGAAACAAGATAGTGGGAATAGATTTAATTTGATGCTCTCTCTCTTCTTCTTCTTTTGTGTGTGTGTTGACAGATTTGGTATTGCTTCAGTTTGGAGACTGGCTACAGAAAAACACACTCAGTAATTATCTAGAAAGAGCACCTGGGCACTGGGAATCTCATTATATTATAACCAACCCTCCAACACACACGGGAGAGGAGAAAAAAAAAGGAAAGAAAAAGAGTGGAATCAGACCAGAAAGGGAGATAGTTGAGGGAAGAAGAGAGACAAAAGATGAGAAAAGAAATCAGAAGAATTCAAGCACAGCCAAACCACAGAGAAACCTTTCAAGTTGCTAATGTGTTTGCTTAAAACTCTGTTGTAAGAATTTCTGGATCAGACATGATATTATATGTGGAATGACTCGCAAACAATAAAACTCAGGGATTTTGAAGAATAATTTGCTGTTTCTCTATCAGTCTTTATTTCATGCGGTCTATTCAGAGACCTTTATTGATACATTTCTCCACACCCTGTTGTAAAGCAGGAGTGACTGTAAAGTGATCAAAACGAGGCGTGCTTGACAAAACCACAAATAAGATGAACGTTTCAACTGAATTTACTCATTTTGTTTCTACTCTCTCCATCAATGTTCTTTGATCTGTTGTAGTAGCAGACAATGACCAGTAAGAGGCAGCGTTTCCTCTCATCTGACTGACCAAAGATGTTCTCCATCGCTGTTTTATTGCCATCATCATTCTCTCTTTCTCTCTGTGTCTGGACTTCAATTTTCATCTACCCTTATTTCAACCCTCTCATTCCACACACACACACGGACTGCTCACTATCACCTGTTTTTGCCCAACTGCGTTGCCTCTGCAATGAGTATGCTCACCCTGCGTAAATGTGTGAGTCAGTGGCTGTGTGTGTGTGTGTGTGCTGTCATTGCTGTGTTTTGACTTACCAACAGTGATAATGTGAAATGATTTACAATGGGTCAACACAGTGAGAGAGACCAAGACACAAAGTCAACGCCCAGAACCCTGTCACGCCATCTAAGAACATGTAGTAGGAAGTATTTAACCATAAAAACATGTAACGTTATACCATCGAACAAAAGTCACTGATACAAAACAGAAGGCATATCAAATTACACTAAATACTTGAATAGTTCGACATAGCTCAGTAAAGGTGAGGAGTTTGATGTGTTTGTCAGCTGTCTCCGAATCCAGCGACTTTTACAGGATGATTCAGCAGAACCAAGGGTACACAGACTACGTTGATTTGTTGTCAACATTATGCCAGAGATAGGTTTCGAGGCTCATGGTAGGCACTGGTGTTTTTGGCTGAGGCGAGCAGCAAGTTTTGTGACGATACCGAATGATTGTTTTTCAGGATGGTCGGTAATTATAAAACAGAGAAGTTGTAAAGGATTCCGAAATCGGAGCCATTTTTTCTTGATTTCAAGCCCGGCTAGCTCAGTCGGTAGAGCATGAGACTCTTAATCTCAGGGTCGTGGGTTCGAGCCCCACGTTGGGCGTTGGTGTTTTAAGGTTGAGCAGTTCAGCAGGTAAACTCCGAAAGGAGCCACACGAAACTAGAACACCAATACAATCCATCATTGCAGAAAAAATGGCTGACATTAGTTGACACACAATTCTAAAGGACAACAACACACCAATCAGCTGTCTCCCCGAATCCAGTGACTTTTACAGGATGATTCAGCAGAACCAAGGGTACACAGACTACGTTGATTTCTTGTCAACATTATGCCAGAGACAGGGTTCGAGGCTCATGGTAGGCACTAGGGTTTTGGGTAAGGCAAGCAGCAAGTTTTGTGACGATACCGAATGATTGTTTTTCAGGATGGTCGGTAATTATAAAACAGAGAAATTGTAAAGGATTCCGAAATCTGAGCCATTTTTTCTTGTTTTCAAGCCCGGCTAGCTCAGTCGGTAGAGCATGAGACTCTTAATCTCAGGGTCGTGGGTTCGAGCCCCACGTTGGGCGTTGGTGATTTAAGGTTGAGCAGTTCAGCGGGTAAACTCCGAAAGCAGCCACACGAAACTAGAACACCAATACAATCCATCATTGCAGAAAAAATGGCTGACATTAGTTGACACACAATTCTAAAGGATAACAACACACCAATCAGCTGTCTCTGAATCCAGTCATTTTTACAGGATGATTCAGCAGAACCAAGGGTACACAGACTACGTTGATTTGTTGTCAACATTATGCCAGAGACAGGGTTCGAGGCTCATGATAGGCACTAGGGTTTTGGGTGAGGCAAGCAGCAAGTTTTGTGACGATACCGAATGATTGTTTTTCAGGATGGTCGGTAATTATAAAACAGAGAAGTTGTAAAGGATTCCGAAATCGGAGCCATTTTTTCTTGATTTCAAGCCCGGCTAGCTCAGTCGGTAGAGCATGAGACTCTTAATCTCAGGGTCGTGGGTTCGAGCCCCACGTTGGGCGTTGGTGTTTTAAGGTTGAGCAGTTCAGCAGGTAAACTCCGAAAGGAGCCACACGAAACTAGAACACCAATACAATCCATCATTGCAGAAAAAATGGCTGACATTAGTTGACACACAATTCTAAAGGACAACAACACACCAATCAGCTGTCTCCGAATCCAGTGACTTTTACAGGATGATTCAGCAGAACCAAGGGTACACAGACTACGTTGATTTGTTGTCAACATTATGCCAGAGACAGGGTTCGAGGCTCATGGTAGGCACTAGGGTTTTGGGTGAGGCAAGCAGCAAGTTTTGTGACGATACCGAATGATTGTTTTTCAGGATGGTCGGGAATTATAAAACAGAGAAGTTGTAAAGGATTCCGAAATCGGAGCCATTTTTTCTTGATTTCAAGCCCGGCTAGCTCAGTCGGTAGAGCATGAGACTCTTAATCTCAGGGTCGTGGGTTCGAGCCCCACGTTGGGCGTTGGTGTTTTAAGGTTGAGCAGTTCAGCAGGTAAACTCCGAAAGGAGCCACACGAAACTAGAACACCAATACAATCCATCATTGCAGAAAAAATGGCTGACATTAGTTGACACACAATTCTAAAGGACAACAACACACCAATCAGCTGTCTCCGAATCCAGTGACAGTACACAGACTACGTTGATTTGTTGTCAACATTATGCCAGAGACAGGGTTCGAGGCTCATGATAGGCACTAGGGTTTTGGGTGAGACAAGCAGCCAGTTTTGTGAGGTTTTGGGCTTTAGCACAAGCGAAGTTTGTGTTGCACTTTGTGAGGTTTTGGGCTTTAGCACAAGCGAAGTTTGTGTTGCACAGGTAAGAGAATAAACTTGTATAAGACACTACACAATTGCAACCAAACTAGACAAAAACTACCAACTAAATAAACCAACGACAAATCCTCATGAGATTTTCTTTCGTGTTTTACCTCTGAATATTATCCATAAAAGTCCATAATTGTTGCTTTCTTAATTAAGACATTATTATTACAATAGTCCTAATAATGCAATGTAAAATTTATGGTGAGGTGGAAAATCGGAAAGAGAGATAGAAAAAGCTGAAGAGATCAGGCTTCCCGTTGGGCACACGCTAAATAAGATTCTTGCCCCCATCTGTTCGAGTTTGTGTTCATCTATGTGTGCACGTTTGAGTGAATTAGACAGCTTTCCAACCCAGTGCAGGTGTGCTGTTGATAGTTTTATCAGTACTAGATCAGGGCTACTGAGAGGAGCAGAGTAGGGAGGAGAGGAAAGGGGAGATGGGAGGAGAGAGAAAGTCTGATTCTGTAATATCTTGGTGTTTATATGGGCTGTTCCATTCCTGACCCCTTATAGCAAGAAGCAGAGCCAAAAGACTGAATACATGCTCTCCACTTTATGTGATAACATCTTAGTGTTCATCTAATATTCTACATCTTACACTGAAATACAATGTATTCATTCATTCATTCATTAATGAATTAAGTCCATGTCCTGAACAACTGTAACAATGGTTCACAAATAGTTCAGGCCCTAAGAACATACACTCAGGTGCCAGTTTGACAATTACATCTAATTTAAACTACTTAATCTACCCTCTGACCTAAATGAGAGATGAGGATGGACAAAGTATTGGAAGGGGTTTTCCATATACAACAATGCAATACAACAGCACCACAAACAAAATGTCCATATTGTTATACATATACTTCAACAGATTCAACAAAACAGTCCTTTGTGAAGTTTTAATTCATAGAAGGCCTGTTGATCCACAATGGACCTAATAAAGTGGGCAGTGAGAGTATTTAGAGAATACATAAAAACAGGCCTTTCAGCTCTCCACTTGACACAGCTACAGTTAACAGCACAGTCAGATAAAAATATAGTAATAAATATTAAAATGTATTTAAATTGTTTATTGTCAATTCAAAGTTACTTCTGTGCTCTTAACAATATTATGTGAATAAAATAGTTATAAGGACACCAATAAAACATGTCATCATTATGATTCACAAAGAAAATTTATTGTTGTCATTATCAGTCTGGAATACTGGATTTATCAATTAAGTCAACAGCCTTTCCTTTAGTTTTTGACCAATGCTCTGTAATTCAGGCCCCTCTGGTCTGATGCTGTGTGTCTTGTGGCCGTTTGGTCTGTGACTGTCCCCTTGTACCAGCCTGCCGGATTTATAAAATGGTTTCAGGCTCTATAAAGTGCCCAATAAACCACTTTTACTATTAGTGTAGGACACTGTTAGCATAGAGCTTGTGACCGCTACCACTGACCATACACACACTCACAAAAAACACACAAACACACAAGCAGGGACGGTCACATACTTCCTGGTCAGACACATTTGAGGGTTGTTGGAGTCAGGACCTCTGCCAAACTCTAACCCCATGTCACCCCACCCTGCCGCCCCAATGACATCACTACATAACCCCGAACCACCGGCCCAATAAGGCCTAAAACACGCACACACACACACAGACACACACGTGCCTCCGCCGCGAGTGCAGAAAGCACAGACACTGTAACAAATACCACAGGGTCACATTTTGGGTGAACACATACATGCAGAAATGCACAGGATTTGACCATAATGACTACTGCATGGCCACACTGCATTGTTAAGACACACACACACAAATGGAGAAGCTTAAGTGCAGGCTGCTGCCTCTGAGTCAAGTCGTCAACTTGTATTACAGTACGCTTTCAAGTGGCTGAAACATTTTAGCCAATATTAAGAAGGCCAATCATAAAAAATAAAGTATTTATCCATCGGCAACTTGTCTCTATTATTATAGCATGTACAAAAAAGTCTCATGATTGATTAATCTGATGATTATTTTCTCATCTCATTGATTAATCATTTGGTCAACAAAATGTCGGAAAATCGTGAAAAATAGTGATCAAAAGTTTCCAAAGTTGTGGCGTGTGCAAAACCCACAGAGCGAAAGGGATAGAGAGAGAGAGACAGAGAGAGAGAGAGAGAGAGAGAGAGAGAGAGAGAGAGAGAGAGATTGAATTTACAAATCATGCAAGTAAGAGAAAAGCAGCAAATGCTTGCTTAGTAGTCGACTTAAACAATCAATCTGTTTTCAAAATAGTTACAGATTAATTTTCTGTGCATATATTAATTGTTTCCACCCCATTTACAATATAAATAAAAAAACAATCAAACCTGGAGTAACACCTTCGTGAAAACGTTTACGCGACTTCTCCCATAGAACAAATAGCTGCAAACAACACACACACAAGCTGGCCAATGTCACACACTGTCCTGGGAGGAAATTCCCAGGATTCAAGTCATCCAATCAGAGACCAGCATTTATAATACGGGCTCTTCAACTGGAGAGCTGGAGAGGCTATCCTCTTCACATGGACCACCATCTGCGTGTGTGTGTTTAGTCATTAGTGCTCCCAGTGGGTTAAAATACACACATGTTACACACTCATGTAATGCATCCAGTGTTAGACACCCCCCCCCTCCTCAGACACTTGAAATGCACACACACATTTGCAGACAGAAACACACTTAATGGTGTGTCTAAGTGTCCCATTTTAAGCTGCTTTCATGCTGATTTTTCACTTTGTGAAATGTGCACTTAACGGCCACTTTCACAGTGTTGTTAAATCAGAAAGTATTCCCTTATTTCCAAATCCATTGTGTCTGAACATGTGGGACACACACTCAGACTTTACAATACACTCTTGAATGACCTTGAGTATCCATTGATGCTTGCAGACATCCCATCTTCTCAAATATCTGGTGTGGAGACATGCATACACACACACACTTACTCCTTCCCTAATTACAGAGCCCTGAGGGACGGGACACTCAAGCAGCACTTCAGTGTTTGGTTAAAGAAAAGGTCTTTCTCACCCTTTAGAGGGCAGACAGACAGAAAAAAACAAAACAGAAAATGTTCAGAATACAGATTTGATGATGCTAAACACATTTATGAATCCTTTAACTGTCCTCATTAGAAACAAATCATTACTTAGTGTAAAACCATATGTTTCCTTATTCATAACAACCTTTACACCAACTCAGACAACCAAGGCATGCTTGAGTTTATCTAATGGGATTTGAAAGAGCAATATAAGCCCCAAAACTGTTCACTCTGACGCAAGATTTTTATGCGACAATGGTAAAATGGTAATTGTGTACAACATTAACAAAAAGTAAAATTCTGACAAACATCGCATCATCCGACATGAAACAGGGTGAAGTGAACGACAGGCAGAAAAGAAAAGAGAGAAAAATGTCATGACTGAAGCAGCGAGAGGGAGGGCAGAGAAAGAACAGAAGTGGACTTGGTAGACAGGGAGGGAGGAGGAAGAGAGATTATCTCTCTCTAATGGCTAACTTGTTGACAGCAACACTTTTCACCACCTCTATCTACACATCTAACATTACTATCTACCCTCCACACACACACACACACACACACACACACACACACACACACACACACACACACACACACACACACACAGACAGACACTTCCTCTCCTCTTGCAGGGTTTATCAGCCTTGGCTGTCAGTCCACTCCACAGCTCAGGTGGGTTTCAGACTCTAAAACTATGAAAAAGAGCAAAAGCGAACCAGAGATGTCACCGCCAGAGATGACCTCAGCTGTCTGCCAGCTCCTCTGCAGCCATCACATCACATCTGTTATTGTGTTTGCATTTTCTATTATGTTAATGTTTGCTTTTTTAAAGCGTGCATTCCTGTGTTACTATGTCTCCCTGCTGAAAACAGGCTGAATTTCCTTTTTATGAATGTTTTTGGCTCTACTGAGAAAGACATCTCAATGATATTCCTTGATTAAATTATGCTACAAAATTGTGTTTTCATGATGACACTGCTTTTTTGCTACATGTGTACGGGACAGACAGATTTGTTTCTAGATCCAACCAAATCCTGAGCTCTCCAACTTAAACTAGAAAAACTTAAGTTCAGACACAATTTCTAATTAGTTTAGGATCTAAGAGTGTTTTATAGAGGACCTGGGGTCAGAGGTCGCTGTTTAGCCTTAATGGGTCTACTGATCTGTGGATGATTGCCAGAGAAAACACACACAAGCACAACTTCTAAATGAAAATCGCCAGACTTAAATGAACAAATACAACATGTACATGCATATTGTTAGTTTCATTCAGACATAAAAATTATTTATAGTGACGGAAAAAGTCCATAATCTAAACACACAGAAAACAGGTAATATCTTATTACAGTTTGTGTGGTGTCTGTACAAAAAACCCACCACTTTAATGTCACAAATGTGTCTGCACAGCTGACCTCTGACCCACAGCTGCCACCTCCCGAACACATCCACAAGTCATATAATAAAATGCTTCTACAGGCCAATAACCTAATGTGTAGAGCACCCCCCTCCTGCTCCCCTGTCACCAAGTTAATTTTGTGTTTATGAAACTTTCAAATTAAAGTGAACTTGTGTCCGGAGTCACAGTCAGACTTTAGATGCCATACAGCCTCTGGCACAGATGAAGGCAGCGCAACTTTTCTATATACTGAGAGAAACATTTGTGCAACATTTCGACCAAAATAGTCTTGGTCTCCACCGCAAAGCGAGAGGGCTGCCTTCATTTAGGCCAATGGGGTTGGCAGATCTCTCTCTCTCTCTCTCTCTCTCTCTCTCTCTCTCACACACACACACAGCATTTCACCACTGTCATATGGGAGCCAAAGTCATGAAATAAACCCATTCTGTAAGTAGACTATGACAACGGAAACATTGTGGGGACAAAACGTCTACAAGTTCAAGTGGAGCAAAGTCCGAAAAGCCAAGTTTAAAATAACTTTTTCACATTGACTTCAGATGTGTTGTTCAGTATGTCCTGTTCAGAGCGCGCAAACTAACTCACTACAGTGGGTGTTAAAGTTCAAATCTATCTATTTAAATCCTGCAAACTGACTGAACTTATCACAACTGTCAGGACAAAGGTGATAGAGTAAAAAACACTGTCAGAAAAACACACGAGAAAATCTCATTAGGGTTAATAAAATAAATCACACCTCTTAAATCTCTATTACAGACGTCTATAAAGTGTTTATATCTGTGTTGTATTTATTTGAGTGTGAATTTCAGATGCAATGACCCTCCTGTACTTTGTGGTATCCATTTAAAACAAATGAATGAATTTCTTCTTACCTGGTCTGCTGTGCTCAAATCCAGCTGTTGCCCAGCTCTCCAGGAAAAAGTTTCTCGTTCCACCAACCGCAGCGCTCAAGTCCGAAAAGTGTGACTCTCTGCCCGGCTTCAAAGCTGCAGACAGATCGGTGTCTTTTCTTTTTTTCTTTTCTTTTTTTTTTTTTAGAGGGAAACCCCTTCAGTCAGACACCACAGCAGCTCGCTGTAGAGCGTTCGCTGTGGCATACAAATTCTTCCAAGTAACACTTCTTTTCCTTGCTCGATCACACCAAAGTCCTTGTCTGAGTCCCAGAAAGTCGATTTAAAGTGTATAGAAGTAAAAAACGTCCTCCGGCAATCCGTGGACCTGTCAGTACCGCCACAGAAGTCCCAACTTGTTGGAAATGTAGAAATAAAGTCAGGAATAAGTGACATACGCTCTTTGTTGTGCACGACTGTGTGCGCGGTGTCCTCAGCAACAGGTGTCAGAAATAAAGTGAGATTTCTTCATGGCCATCACAAGTTTCCAAACGCTCTCCAACTAATTACGCACGGAGGGAAAAGGAGGAGGAGGAGGAGGAGAAGGAGGAGGGGGAGGAGGAGGGAGAGGGTGCTCTCCAAAGTTTTTACGCGTCGAGTAACAGAACGAGAAGTTTGAGCCGCCGAAGCAAACAGAGAGAGAGAGAGAGAGAGAGAGAGTGAAACAAAGAGCTCCAGAAGTTCACTCTGTTTTTGTGTCTTTGTGCCGTGAGACGAGTCTCCTCTGCTCTGCTCTGATGTGGAAATCCGCCTGCCCACCGGTGGAGAGAGAGAGAGAGAGAGAGAGAGAGAGGAGGGAGAGAGAAAGTTGTTTTACGCAGACAGAGACAGAAGGAAATGTGTGTCTCTTGACCATCCACCAGACAACAGAGATGAATCGTGGGGATAAAAGTATGTGTCAGGAGTGGGATTTGAACCCACGCCTCCATTTGGAGACCAGAAGTCCCTTTGCTCAGGAAGGTGTCAAGCCTTGAGTCTGGCGCCTTAGACCGCTCGGCCATCCTGACAACAGACGCGTTAATGTCGCCCACACTCAGTCTGGACTTTGCAGAAACTCGGAGTCCTTTGACTTATTCTGACTTATTATGGAGCATCTGATCTGTAGAATCATTAAATGTGGCAAGAGGGTAAATCCTGATAATCGATGAATGATTGGTCAACATAAATCAAACCAACCTGGAGCTACCGAGTAATGAAAGAAAAAAAAACATCTTATGGAATTGTAGGATTAAAGAAGATACAAGCACTCACTCATGAAATTATTGTTCCAGTTGGTAAAAGCTATTTAGTTCAGTGTGGAAGACACTGCACGTACATGGGTGAATCTTGTCAGTAAAAGCTGTGTCAGGAGTGGGATTTGAACCCACGCCTCCATTTGGAGACCAGAAGTCCCTTTGCTAAGGAAGGTCCTTTAGTCCTTGAGTCTGGCGCCTTAGACCACTCGGCCACCCTGACAACTGAATCAGAAGCAAATAAAGAAGAGACACTAATTCGTCCTTCTTGCTTAAAATAATTTTGTGTCAGTGACGACAGATTCAAAATGGTGTTTGATCTGCATTTAAACTTTGCTGCTTCATATTGCTTCTAAAAGACCAAACAACTTATTTTAATGTCAAACATCTGCTGACTGACAATCAGCTCGATACATCTCACCTGTGCAGCTGGTAGGACAGTCACTTTGGTCACTTTTCTTGTAAATAGTAATAGTCGTGTAACATTTTTAGAACAGGGATGTGTTACTGATCAGGTTATCTGAAAGCATCTAATCTAATCCGAAAAGTTTTCCCTAATTTTGTTCAGACTGGAGGATGTGGATGATATTGTAGACTGCTGTGTGTAGATACTGACCTGCTTTACACCTATTTTATCAGTCAACAATGATGAAACCTGCAGGTAAAAGCTATGTCAGGAGTGGGATTTGAACCCACGCCTCCATTTGGAGACCAGAAGTCCCTTTGCTCAGGAAGGTGTCAAGCCTTGAGTCTGGCGCCTTAGACCACTCGGCCATCCTGACAACAGATGTACAAAGTAAATCCTGATAACATTTGGTCAACATAAATCAAACCAACCTGGAGCTACCAAGTAATGAATGAAAAAACATGCCTGTGGTTATGTCTTCTTTGATTTTTTTAACATCTTTCTCAGATAAACCAACCAGTAAAACTCACAGTATTACACACAATTCATCAGTAAATTCAACATGTTTAAAGAGTTGAGGGACACCCAGTTTATTAAAAGTCCAGCATGAGTTTGCAAAGTTAGTTGACGGTTGTCAGGACGGCCGAGCGGTTTAAGGCACCAGACACAATGCGATTTCTTATCTCCAACTAGAGGTGTGTGTTCAAATCCCACTCCTGACAGAAGTGTTACCTGCAGGTTTCATCAATGTTGTTGTCAATTGACAAAATAGGAATGAACCTACACTTGTATCTTGTCTTAAAAGCACTTACATGACTTTCACTTATTGTTAAAAATGTCATGTCTCTTATAGAGACCATTTTATATCAGTGATAAGAGATTAAAAATGGTGTTTAATGTATATACTGACTTTGCTGCCTCATATTGCTAAGTCAAAATAACTTTAATGCCAAACATCTGCTAACGGACAATCAGCTTAATAGATCTCACCTAAACAGCGGGTGGAAAGTTACTTAAATGATGTTTGCATGATTTTGTTCAGATTGTAGACTGCTGCATGTAGGCACTCAGGTCAAAACTTCCTTTACACCTATTTCATAAATCAGTGTTGATGAAACCTGCAGGAAGAAAGTTTGTCAGGAGTGGGATTTGAACCCACGCCTCCATTTGGAGACCAGAAGTCCCTTTGCTCAGGAAGGAATAAACCCTTGAGTCTGGCGCCTTAGACCACTCGGCCATCCTGACAAGTGACAACCACCACTTTGTCAAACTCAATCTGCACTTTACACAAATGTTACACTGATTCCTTAATTGACAAATCTCACCTGTGCAGCTGATTCCTATAGTAAAGGATGATTGTTGCATGATTTTGTTTGTAGACTGCTGAATGTAGGAAACCTGTTTTACACCTATTTCTTAGGTCTCTTTGGTCAGGAAAGTGTCAAGCCTCGAGTCTGGCACTGTAGACCACTCGGCCTTCCTGACAACTGAAAGCTAACCCAATCTGAATTTTTCAAAACATCTTCTGCCATGTTGGATTTTCTGTTGGCACTGGTATTATTATGCAGCGAAGACACCCATAGCTCAATGTGAACCTGAATCTTATCTCTCCCTGTCACTTGGCATGGCAGCCTGGGAGATTTTTTTTTTTCTCTGAAAGCAATAAAAGTCACAGAAATGGACAGATGGACGGAGGTGGAAAGGAAGATAAAGAAAATGTCTTCGGTGTTGGTGGATGTTTGGACTGCCAGTGGCTAACAGCTTATTTTAGCAGCTCCACTCCTCTCACATTGTTTTTATTTCCTCTCAAAAGTTTTTCCTACCGCTCACTGCCTCCTTCTGTCCTTTCCATCTTGCCAGTTCTCTCCATCTACACCTCCCTCCCCTCGTTCCTCCAGTCATCCCACCTACAGCTCAGTAATTCATTTACTTTGAAAACCATTTGAATTTGTGTGCAAAAAAAGTAAACATCCAAAACAAACAAGAAACAAGTTTATGCCTTCAAACCACAACTGGAATCATTAATTATTAAGCTTGAAAACATGTAATATAGACTGAATGTTTTAAGCAGAGCTGCTGTTTGTTTTGGTCTCAGCCCTCCCTCTCCTCTCATCTCCTCCTCTCTCTGTTTTCTCTCTCTCTCCATCACCCTCTCCTTCTTTTTCTTTTCAGTCATGTGTGATGTGATGTGTGATGATTGAAACCACATCTACCCAAAGCCAATGCAAGCCTGCCCCACTTCCTCTGCAGTCACTCAATTTTTATTTCTCCTCTCGGTCTCCTGTGTGTCTCAGTCCTCGACTATATATACCGTATATACACAGTATATATGGAAAGACTGTAAGTAGATATATTTTACTGCTGCGCACATGTTCAAACGTTATCTCAAGGACATCTGTGTTTTTTGTGCCGTGAACCACCAATATCAGCAGGATCTTATCGACAATCTCTGCAAATAAAGGTGCTGTCAGTCTCCGCCCACCTGGTGCCCCCCGCAGGATAAAACAAACATCATGTCATGTCTCATCTTTACACATACTAATAGTATACAGTTAGTATTGTGTATGATTTTTTTATAGTATATGACATAATCGATCTACTGTCTGGTTTATGTTTGAATTTATTGATTGTTTTCACTGTCAATAATAGACACAAGTTAAACATGTAGAGCATGGGTATTTGTTACAGTCTGAAGTAATCGTACAACAAAATAAAAAAGAGAAAGGAAACAGAGAATGAGAAGTATACTAACAGGAAATGAGAATGATTGTGCTTTTGGACCTTAATCAAACTGTGACTTTGGGAAGCGACAATTGAACTTTATAAAACGAAAACAAAATGTTCTTCCAAAGATTGGATTATTTTTTTCCCCCCTTTGTTTTGTTTTGTTTTGTTTTGTTTTCCAGGCTGTTTCACTGCCATCCACAATTTGTTTTACAGTAATGTTTTCCAGAGTCCATCAACAGTACCCTTAAAAAAACAAGGTTAGTTAGGATGTACTTGTGACTTTTCCAGTGCAAATAGACAAATAGACAATAGCAGTATGTGAAATCAGTATGAAATTGGGACATGTTTGATTTTAATCCTCAGTTCCAGAGGAAGCAAAAGCTTCAGGTTAAAAAGCTACAACTTGTACATTCCACTTCTTCTTCTTTCCAAATACGCAATTTCACATGATAGATTTCTAAGATTTCCAAATGTCAACAGCTTAAGTGTTATGCTGTTCTAAAAACAGATCTTACATATTTCCTTCTTTGATTCATATTGTTGGTATTTAAGTATGTAATAGTTTTGCAAACTTCTTGTTCTGTAACAGCTGAAAAAAGTTCTGCTGTATGAGCTACAACACAGACGAGATGAATGAAGAAGATGAAATGATGTCTGGTGCTCAGTGAATTGTGCCTCCACTCATTCCTATCTATCTCTCCCTCCCTCGCTCTCTTTCTCCGTCACATAAATCACGGAGTCATACATGCGTATCTCTTCCTCCTCCTCTTTCTCGCTCTGTCCATCCCGCCTGTCTCCCTCCACTGGCTTTTATTAGGACAGTAGATGGAGAAAGCAGAACTGATCCGATCTACACAAACCTGGGTACTGACACACGTACAAAGCGTTGCCATATGTGAAGGTAAATACCAGCGCATATGCTACATTTACAGACTGTCAAGAAGTCGCTTCTCAGTGTGTCTGATGTGTTTTATTGTGTGAAAAAACAGAGCGACCCAAATGGCCTGATGATGTTTTGAAAATTCTTCACAGGGAAGTCAAAGGTCAGGTCAGGACCGAGGTTCAAGGTCAGTCGAACTGGGTGGGTCTGTTAAACCAGATTTTCTAGTTGAACAGAGTCCAACAATGCTGAGCTGCTGCCATGTGCAAGATGCAAACATTAATGAAGCGTGTGTATGTGTGTGTGTGTCAGGCACTTTCTTTCATGTGTTCCTGTGCGTTAATCTGCAACAGATGAGTAAATATCAGTTTTTAACACAGACATGCACAGCATCCACAGCTGTAAAGTGCAACATACACATTAATGCAGCAGTAATATGCTTACAAAGACATCATACATAATTTCCTGCAGGTTGAGTACTTCTACTTTTGATACTTTAAGTAAATTTAGCTAATATTCAGGTTGTTAAAGCAGGACATTTACGTGTAGTGGAGTATTTTCAGTGTGGTATTAGTACATTTACTGAAGTAAAGGATCTAAATACTTGTTCCACTGCTGCTATTTAGTACCAAAGACTTTTAAAGTTACTAAAAACTGTCCACAGTATTCTGACATAAATCCAGGCTGCTGGATACAAAGCATTTTTCGATGAGGTGGACATTTAATGAAATCATAATGGTGTGACTGGACTGTGTGTGCGTGTGGTGAAGAAGCAGAACAGGATGAGGCCTGGGTTATGGAATAATGTCATTATTGTGGGCGGATAGATAAATAAACCACAAGTGACAAGATATGAAGCACAATTTAGTCTTCGTGTGAAAGAGTTAGATATAAAGAGCGAAGGAAAAGAGGGCAAGGAAAGGTCAGAAGAAACAAGGACTTCTAACAGAAGGAAAGATGTTTCAAACTCTTTGTACTCAGTCATCTACAAACCTTTTTACCTTAAGTTTTTACCTTCTTCCAACCTTTTAAATATCATTCAAGCAACATGAGAAAGAGGAGTGACATCGCTCCATCTCAAGGGGTCCAAAATCAAAAGGTTTGTGTACTTCAGCTCTCACCTGTCAAATATCAGATGGAAACAATGTGTCCAGATAGATGAAATGACAGACAGAATCATTTCACAATAAAATTAAGATAAATCCATATTTTATTCCATTCTCTCATTCCGATTTTCAATCCACAACAAAGTCACAAGTCCCAGTCGTCACCATTCCCAATGACAAAAAAATTATCAGTATAAAACAGACGACAAAATACTGGATTTACAACACGAGCTCATATCTGAGAGAGTTTCATTCCAAAATAAGAAGCATTTGTCAGATTGTACACACACTTCATGGTTATTAAAGCTGTTGAACTGTTTCAAACTGGTAACATTTGAGGAACCTGCACAGAAAAAACAGACATGTTTTGCAATGAAACTCCTCATTTACACCCATGTGGCTTGGATTTTTTTTAATACGTAGCTTAGGGGCTGAAAATGAGACCTCTTTTTTTTCTGTTCACAAAAGCCTTTCAATGGTGTAGAATCAGATGCGAGTGTTCAGTGTAAATCCCCATCTTTAGGTTTTGTGTCCACCAGGTATTTCTTTTCAGGGAGCAGCGCTAAACAGTTGCATGTGGGAAACACCACTCATGGCTTCAGCACTCACTACAGTACAAGACTAAGAAAAAGAAACCCATCAGAGGGGGCTTTTGATTGAAGTTGAAACAATCTGAACCTCTAGTGCTCTGTGTGTAAGCATTTAAATCATGCTAAGGCTGCCAGCGCTGTGGAAAACATGCATCAGAAGAGTGTCATTTCCACTGTAAACAACAAGAAACTGATTTGAAGAAAATGTTCCCGGTGGACACAGAACCTCATGTAGGTGCAATATACGTTCCCAATAACAGTCACCGGTTTATGGAACTGTGGTTACTTGGGAAAAAAAACTAATAAAACAAAATTTTTGACACATTATGTAACATACCAACCAATACATCATTAAACAAGATTAGTGTTTTATATATATTACCAAAGGCAAAAAAATATAGAGCAATTATTTTATATTTCCTCCATCCCAAGACAAAAACAAACAAACAACAGAAACAAAAGATGTTTCAATAAGGGAAACATGTTAACTGTAAAGGGATTGTCACAAAAGGGTAAGTGAGCTAGTTTCAGCATGGACACCGTAACTGAACAAAGAAACACAAAACATCTATACTCGCATGTTTTAATAAAGGGAGTATTGCGATATTTATTGTAGTTTGTGCCTTTCATCAATCACAGAAAAAAAAATGGATGAAAGTTTCATGTTCCCCTGACGAAAGCTGTGTTTCTGTTAATTAAAATTCTCTCTATACAATTTACATGTAGACTATGTAGAGACTTACTGCTGACAGAAACTGCAAGCTGGGATTTCATCAGATATTACACACAAAAAAAACAAGACAAGAAATAGGAAAAAAAAGACTAAAAGTTAAAAAGATAGCAGCAAATGACGTAAAGAATCAAAGGCAGCTGAAATAAACAAACTTTTGTAACTGAACCAATCAAATAACAATGTGGTAACAGCGTGTAAGTCTGTCATCAGAAACAACCTGGCAACCTTAACTCACTCTAACCCTTTTGATGCAGTCTGAAAATCTTTTTCCCTCCATAAAAACACATCAAGTCATGATTGCAAATCCAAATGCTGATTGCCTGGAAAGACACAAGATGGCCGCTGCAAAGTGTCACAGATGGCATGTGCAGTGAAGGCTCCTTCTGTTTCGGAGTAGTTAGGAAAATACGTGTTTAAAGTCTCAACAAACATCAACTATTTCCAATTAACGTGCATGCCAACAAAGCACTTTTAACTGAAAATGAACAGTATTTCCCTCAGCTGGCACTGTTTCTTCAAAATTATAGCGACTAAAGACACCGTGGATTAATATTTTTCAGTATTTTTCTTTTGTAGATCCCCTGTTGTGAAGAAGAGCAGGTGGATGAGAAAGTCTTCATCTTCATGTCCAACATTGTGATTTTTTTGTGTGTATCGGGCGATTATGTTGGCTTTCTGGAGACTTCTGAAGGTCCTGTGTATGTGGCCGAGTGTTAAATGTTTGCTTGCTCTGCTTGCTAATTCATGTATGTGCGTCAGCTTATTTACGTTTTAGTTGGTGCGTGTGCATTCGTGTGTCAGCAGCTGTCCTCCAGCGCGTTGACGACTTGTTCCAAAATGTCGGGGCATCGGTCGGCAATCTGCTGCAGGACCTGGTTGGCATATTCCTGGAGCTCCGCCCCCTCTCTTTCGCACAGCGCTAACTCCGCCTCCAACTAAGAGAGAGAGAGAAAGACACAGAAAGAGGGGAGAGAGTTCAGATAATTTGTACACTAGGATCAAGTGATGCAGCCAACATAGTAACATTTAAAGGAATAGTTTGACATTTTGGAAAACAGGAGTTAAGCTACACAAGAAGATCGATGCCACTGGCCTCAGCGTGTCATCGAGCCACACTTTAGGACCGCCCACAAAATCCTGGACTGAAAACTGGTGAAAAACCTCTTAAAAAAATATATTGCTTTTTGTTTTACACTTGGCCAATATCTTACATTAGTTTAATTTGCACAGTGAACCTTTTAGGTGCTGGTAGGAGAATTTTGTTTTGCACAGATCCAGGTTCCAGGATATCCCCTGTTTCTGATTTAATGCTAAGCTAACTGACAGCTTGCTGTAGCTTCATATTAAAGGAAGAAATGAGAGTATATCAATCTTCTCATCAAGCACTTGCAAAAAAAAAAGCAAGTAAGCTTATTTCCCAAAATGTAGAACTGTTCCTTTAAATTCCACACTGCTATGTTGTTGTTTTAAGTTGTGAAAGACAAGAAAGGCAAAGAAGGAAAGATAAAAGAGTTTCTAAATTTGATATGAGTCAAGAACAGGCAGAAATGGATGATCAAGAAGCATGTTTAAGGTGACACACACACACACACACACACACACACACACACACACACACGCACGCATGCATATCAGACTGTAATCTGAAAACACCACAGTGTAGTTCTTTCTGCCGGTACAGAGTGGAACATTTCTGTGAGAGAGCGCCGATGTTATTTTCTTTGGCTGCAGCCGAGCTGAGACGTCAAACCTAACTGACTTAATGACCAATACATCTGTATCAATAAGAGCACCGCTCAAACAGTCATGTAACATAAGCCCACAGTTATGTTGGTGTGTGTGTGTGTATATGAGGCCTGGGTCAGATATTGGCAAAATATTTCCTCGTTAAGTCTTAACCTCTTCCCTCTGCTCTCATCTGTAAGCCAGCAAACCTCAGTGGCATTTTATATTACAGTGGTTTTTTCGTGTGTAAAACTGCAGTAAGTAATAATACTATTAATGATTAATGAAATGTGACTAATAAATCACAGGAAAACATAGTCTCTTATCCATATATTATGTTGTTGAATTATTTAATGGAGAGTATGTAACAATTTATTATATAGTGTTCTAAATATATGGTCAGTTTTCACACTGTGTATGTGTATTTATATTGGATTAAATGCTGTTAATAGTAATATTAACACTTGCATGTGCAGAGACTGAAAGGAGTCTAATGAGCAACGTTATCATATTGCATTTGGGGGAATGTAGGATGTGTTAGGAAGCTTTGGGTCACACTAGGGTATACCAGTCAGGATTGCAACAATTCTAATCAATATTTATGAACAATTTAACTTAAAAATTGCCTAACTTTATTCAAGTGCAATAGTTTGGTTTGGTAATATGAATATGGTCATTTTTAAGTTACTAAAAAAATAAATAACAATTGTTAGACTGAGTTCTTGTTTTTTTATGCAATAAAACAGCTTTGTTTACTGAATAACTTAATTTACCCATTTGAGAATACTGATATTATCCTTGCAGTCTGTAATTTGACAGACAGAACGAACGAGTGAGAGACAGAGGTAAAGGATGAGATGAGAGAATACAATTGATGGCGAAGAAATATTTTATTATCCACATCCATAATATCCAAATATCCTCCAGCCAATATCCTCGTTTTTTATGTGAGGCATAAACATCTATTAACATATTTCCTACCAGTCAGTTTATGTGTGTTTGCAGGTAATTTAACTTAATGGCTTTACATTTTAATTGCAATCCCTCAGAAAAACACGGCAGTAAAGATAAGGCTGTAAGACGACTGAGAAGAGATAAATGGTTTAGTATGTGTCTCTTGTCTTGTGCTCTCTGACGCAGCCTTGACCCACACCAGAGAAAGACACTTGAAAAGGAGTTTTAAAAATCAAGATTAAATGGGTCAAACACAGTGCTAATACTGCCATGAATGAATATAGAAAATATGAGAAATACTGTCAGGATATTACGTTTCAGCGCGGTCTGCCTATAAAGTTTTAATAAGGGAATCAAAGACATAACGGCTTTTATCTGGATTCACCTGAATTAATGTACTAAATGAAAATCAATGACCTTGTGAAATCTTTCAAAAAATAGCACACCACTCCTGCTTGCTGTTTGTGTCTGTGTAGTACTACTATGTCTAATTATGCTATATCACATTATGCTATGTTGTGGACATCAGCATTCAGTGGCTACAGGCTGCTTTTATGCAAAACCAGCGTTGAGGCTTAAATGAAAATTCAGGTGTTTTACAACCTGAATATTTTTTTAATTTTGACCATGGAGCTGCTGGTTCTTATAATATTGTACTCACTAAATTCAGTGCTGACATCTCTAAACATAGCAACACTATAAGACTCTTTGAGAATAAGGTTCCCTGGGGCAGAAAACACGAGTTGTAAAACAGGTTTTAGACATAATCCCAGTGAATCAGTGTTTTTGATTTGTGACCCTTTAAAATGAACCAGCGTCTTTCAGCGTTTTCCTTCTCACAGACTGAAACAAATTATTTTGTCTAAATATCTTTTTCATCCTAAAGAAGTCAAACTGAAACGTCGGATAAAAATATAAACCCTGCAATCAGAAAGGTCCTGACCCTCAGATTGAGAACCACAGATCTAAACCACTTATTTGGTAATAAAATCAAAAGTGAGACCACCTGAAAGCTGCGTGTGTGTACACTCATGGTGCAGGTTTAAAACCTGGCTGACTTCTTGCCCTAATGGACTTTATAGCAAAGCTGCCACATCTGTAAATCTGTAAATCACTGCAATCAACATGGTGAGAACACTACTCCCATAACTGATATGAATGATGGCCAAAAGTAAAAAAACAAACAAAAAAACCCCACTTTTCCTCAGAAAGTCATCATAACGTAATCCTCCGCAGAGGAACAAGTCCACACGTAGCTAAGCAATAAACCTAGTGTCTTGTTACTTTCACTCTATATGGCCTGAAGAAATTAAATATAAACAATGCTGCATGATACAGTTTCCAGTTATGAGGTAGAAGTTTGGATGTTGTGGTTTTAAGCTCCATGATCACGTCTCATGCAATCACAGTGTGTGGTCAGAGAGAAATGTAGACGGAATAATGTAAGTGGGCAGAGAGTTAGTGTTTCTAGATTCATGACTTCTGTAAGTGTGTTTGACTCTGTGTGTGTGTGCGTCTCACAGATGCATTAGTGTAGGTGTTGTGCAGTGAATGTGGCTGTGTCTTTCATATGATAGGTGTGTGTAAATGCACAGCATGAGGCTAACGTGTGTTGCAAGCTCAAGTTCTGATTTAGTGAGTGACATAGAGGATTGTGGGAAAGAGAGAGATATAAGAGAAGTAAGGCGTGAGACGTGTGTGTCTGTGTGTGTGCGCGTGTGTGTGTGAGAGAGAGAGGTTTGTTGAAGATGATTTTTACTGCAGCCATTAAAGCTCCATTATCGTGATGGATCATTATCTGCCTTATCAGGGGCCTGGAGACACACACAGACACACACACACACAGTCGAGGCCTCACACTTGTGCAGGAAGATATACATGCACACACAGGTTATCAGTCTGAGAATGAGGATTAGGGTAAAATGTGTGTGTGTGTGTGCGCGTGCACTGACCCGTTGACACACATTGCAGGGCTTGAACCTCTTTTCAGAGGAATGCTAATGTTTTCTAAGGAAACCATAACTCAGCGGATGGAGATTCACAGAGAGCGGGCGAGAGAAACATACGACAAACGTATGATCTAAACCGAGTCCATTAGTCCATCCTTGTGCAGGTCAACTGCCTGGTGCAGACGCACCTCTTAAAAAGTTACCCTTTTTTATGTAAAGATGATTCGAAGGTCAGAGGTCTGTTTTTATCAGAAATCTGTCTCTGTCCACTTCATGGCTGTGCATTTTAAACGGTTAACTCCACCTTGTTTTGACTGGCTTAACGGAAATGATGTTCAATGAATCACAAGGTCCATGTCACTATAGATCAGGGCTGCTTACAGTGAGGCCCACTGACCCACTTCCTTAAACAACTGTTCCAAGTGCTGCATAAATAATAGTTACTCCTACAGCTGACTTGAGAATGTAGTTCTGTTTCCGTTTTACGAAGAAACAAGAGAAGTTATTCTGCCATTTAAGAAATAAGGAATTTCGAGGGCCAAGAACAACTACAGAAAGTTTGAGACTTTTCACTTGAATTATTTTAACGCAAAGAAGCCATTTTATCTGAATGAAAACCTTAACTGTGAAAAACAGAAGCAAAATAGTTTTTTTCCTACATTCCCTTCTTATTCATGGGGCACTTTTTCACGCTTACTACAAATTCCAACCAACCTTGGTACATAAAATAGCTGGATAACAATAAAAAGATGTTCATTAGCTTTTAAATATTCCAAACTGCTTTCCAATAATTGCACAATTGCGTGAACTTTAGCATGCGGCAGCTAAAAGACAAAAGTGACAGAGCAGCACTGCCAAGTAGGAAATGTGGAAGGCAAGAAAACAGAAACTGGGGTGAAAAGGTCGACACTTTCTGAAAAAATTTATGACAGATTTAAACAAATCCAGCAGCAAGGCATGGGAGAAGGGTCAGGGCAGAAAAACCTGGAGGGCATCGTTTGACCTTATATTCTACAGCAATAGCATACAGAGTTGGAGTAAAGATACAATCAGGAGGTTTAAAAGGGCTCCAGACTCCTCACCAACAGCCCTGAGCAGTGGTATAGAAAAACCATTATGACTAAGAGCAAAGGGATAAAGTATAATAGGCCTATATTGACTATTATAATCCCTGTCTCTCTGCCTGTCTCTATTTAAACCATTAGGTTCTTACAGGCTTACACTGTATGTAAAGTGCTTTATAGGTTGGCTGTCTGTACAGCGCCAAGCCCAAAAGCGTCTGAGGCATGTGACCAAATGTGCGTGAATGTGTGTGCCCGGTCGTAGCCCGGTATAGTTGTAGTCCAGGCCGCTCAGCTAACGAGCTGCAGTGGGAATAGAGCTTGAGGACTTGTACCTAAAACTGCTCCTGGAGGACTTAAACATACTGCACTCTTTTTAGCACTAACAGCTGAATAAAAAATACAAGGCAAGTGTGTATTGTGGGCAACATCACTTGGTAATTTTTTACTGTAACAGGTTATTTAATCAGCCAAATTGACTATAGGAACATATTCATATTTACAGGCTCAGCCTCTGGGAGCTGTTAGTTAGGAAGGTACAGAGGATTAAACACACATTCAAGGAATTGGATTTGGAAACTGTGCCTTGCTCATGAGCCTTTGTGTACAACTCCCCATCCAGCATTTTATTAAAGTCTATGAGTTCAATTCTCCAACATTCACTTTAGCACCTACTAATGCAAGTCAAGAGAGAGGTGGCCTTGTGAATATGGTGACTGTAGTGGAATACCTTCATAGAGAAAAGGGCTTATAAAGGATATAAAAAAAGACTTAAACCTTAAACTGGCCCTCTAGGAGTAATTACACATGGCTGGACTTACAGCACTAATAGCTGCAGAAATAAACAGCAGAAACAGACTCCAGCGTTTGATGTGTATAGGTGTAACCTCCCAGTAGGTCGATTTAAAAAGATGGAAGTAATTTAGTTGATTCTGATTCACAGTGTTAAGGGTGTATATGTGTTTTTTTTAGGCTTGGTTTATGTATTTGAATGGCAGCGATGCAGTAAATAAAGAAAATACAACCAAGAAGTGCAACACAAGGAATCCTGAGATGTGTGAGAGGGTTAAAAAAAACAAAACCCTACTAGTTTACCTGAATGTAAACTAAACTGCAAGTCTGTGGCAAATGATTAAATTTGGGAGCATAACTGAGAGAAAAACAGATATATGTACACTTATTATGTAAAATGCTAAACCTATTCAAATCAAGGCAGAGTTAGAAAATAGAAGAAGTACCTTTTATCCGGTTGGAACTGTATTGCTAGCCCATAAGTCTTCTTGATATCCTTAAATATTCATCTCAAATGTAAGATTTGCTCAAAGTCATTTAAAAGGCTGAAGGCTAGTGAAGAAAGATTGAAGAAAGAAGATCAATAATTAATGCTAATTGTTTAAGGGAGCCATAATCTCCGATATGATCATTAAATACATTTCCATATGGAGAAATATATGTTAAAAAACTAATAAAAAAGAACAAGATGACCAACTACAATGTATCCTCATTGTCTTTTACAACCTTTTCTTTGAATTCCCCTGTTCACTTTGTCTACATTACAAAGCCAAAACTCTCACGTTAACCTAGAAAAACACATTTTCTGTGTAAATCTGAATGTTTGGCTATGTGACACGGTGCGTGCGTGGCATTTGTACACTTTAAAGTGCCTCGAATTGATCGACTCCTTGAAGTATGTTCAGTGTTTGTAAAAGTCACAATGATTTTATGGCTGTCCTGATATAAATTCCTCCAGCATGGCCATGTGGCAGTAAAAGGAACTTGAACTTGTCAAAGGAAACGTCTGCAGCAATAACGCAGAAAGAAACACGTGAAGCCGGACAATGGCAGCCATTGTGAGCAAAGATTTAACGGCTTCAGATAGAGACAAGAGAAGTGTGAGAGTGGAGCGCATTTAATTTAAGTCTGTGGCCTACCCCTGCCACCATCACCAGTTTTTCTTCCAGTTACAGACAACAGAGGGCGGAGAGACAGAAAGATGGAAGACGGAGCGGGAGCTGAAAGACTGCTCGAGTTAGAGAGAATTAGAAAGAAAGCGGGACACAGACTAATTAAAATTGAGTTACGACAGCAAATAAACAAATAAGAAATGGAGTAAGAGAAGACTAGCTCAGACAGAAAGATTTAAAGGAATAGAGAAAAAGGAAGAATAGAGGACAAGATAACCAGAGACAGAGGGAAAGATCAAGGAAGAAAAAGACAAATGCATGTAAAAAAAAAAAAGAAAGTAAGAAAAAGGTCGACTGGTAAAGCCATTATGTGTGGATTCAATAAATCTGCATAAAAACCCAGCAGTTTGCCTGTTATGACTAGCGGAGGACTGCATGTACATGTGTACAGTATGTGGCTGTGAAATGGGCAATGAGGGTCGGACATGTGTGTGGGTGCGTCTGACTGTCTCTCCTTTTGTCTGTGCTTCTGAGTGTGTGTTCGCTGTGTGACTAATGGTCGTTGAGGACCTCTGTGTCGTATTTAGAGAGAAAACAATCATCCTTGGAGCAGGAAGCAGAGCTGCCTAATGAAAGCCCAGAGAGACCCCAAACCACAAGGCAGCACAAATGGATGGGTCTGAATCTCTGCTCTTTACAACTCCCAGCCCTCTCTACTCCACCTCCTCCACCCTCTGTCCTTCCCTCAGTCCAGTCTTACAATTTCATTTGCACACGGACAAAACAGCTTTTCTTTTGTGATATCTCAAGGTAAAAAAGAGCTGAGTTCTTTCTCAGGTTTTTTTGAGGCACAGGTCAAAATGTCTTCCCAAGTATATTACATATTATATAAGTATAAGCTGATAATTAAAATGATTTGAACATCATCCTTGGAAAACTGTGCTAGTAGTGCTTTTTATCGAGCAAAGTCCTTTCAACGTAGAGAGCTACTGATTAAATATTCAAGTTGTGTGGCCGTGCAAAGCCTGCCTGGCACTGTCAAGCTTATTTTTTTTATTGTTAGAGGCTCTTACCAGGTCAACACTGAAGGAGTGGATATTTCTTTTATTTCAGGTTTAGTCTTTATGGCACCAGTACTAAAGTAAGAAATCCAAGTCAAGTCAACATTTTCTATAAATCTAGGCTGACGCAAGTCCAAGTTTATGACTATGTCTATGACTCACTGTGAATCAGACAATTAAAACAACAATAATTACACTTTTACATCTTTTGAAATCACTGGGGATGTTTCACATGCACACAATCAGTCAGTACCATTGTAATACTTTCAGTTAACCTCTCCATTATCAGCTGTGATGTGAAGTTCCAGTCCCACCCATTCCTGTTTTTGCATCTCCTGTCAATCAAAATACACCCAATCAGTGACCCCGTAGCCATGAGAGGCCATCACAGACCTTGTAGTCTGTCAGTCTGTGAAAGGGCATCAGGCTTCAGAGCTGAAACAACAATGATTACGTACATTTGAAAGCTAAAGAGTAATTATCCAGAATGATCCAACTTTGACCACATATCAGAATGACTATTGTACAGTGAGTCTCACTGCTAGTATCTCCACATAATGGCCTTTAATGGTAGTCTGCTCTGGTTTTCTCGTCTCCATAAAAATGAAATGATCGCTCTCAGATCTTTATTACGTTGAAACTGTTTTATAGTGTTTTGATATCAGCGTGGATTCAAAGAGTTGAGTTTAAAGTCACTGTGGCTGCAGCAGCATACTAGTGTTGTTTTCTCATATTGGAAGTTTGTTATAAAGCTATTTGAGTCACTTCAGTTGACTGAAAAGCCTCCAGGCCTTGGAAACCTGTTGTATAACTTCAGAAATGTATCTACGGTAAGCCAGAGAGAAAAAGTACATACTCCCCTCTTCCTCACCGAGAAACCTTCTATTTGGATATTACATTGTAACAACAATGACATTTGAAGTCTGTAATTGTGCAGTATTTTCCTTCATTACAATGAGTTGTAGAGTTGTAAATATGTGGACTCAGTTTTCACTGAGGTTTCTCCAGTTTGAGTTGGCTCGAAAACACTTGCAGTCACTCACTGGGAGCCGTTTTTAGTTTTAGCAGATAGAGGGTCATGGGCTGACAATTCATGCTGGATTCATAATAGCAGCGATATAATGTCAGGCTCAGCCAATAACACTTCATCCATTTTTTTTAGAATACCAAACACACGCAAATGTACGCGTGCATAGACTCAAATAGATTCGCAGTCACATGCACACTCGTTTATACGTTTATGCATCCAAACACACAATGTGTAAAACACGTCTTGATAGCTTTTCCGCATAATAAAAACATATACAGATACAAACGTATACACACGTAGGCGCGTACACACAAACAGCCAGTTCTTATAGCTTCACACTTCAGGCCAGAGAGAGTGACTTCCTGTGTGTGTGTGTGTGTGTGTGTGTGTGGATTACGATGCCAGTTCTCTTCAGTGCTCATTAGAGACGTCATTGAGCCATAAAGGTTATTATTATGACTATGGCACAGAAAACAGCTCTTTTAGTGAAACCTCACTTTTGGAATCAGTGTTACTTTTTGTAGTTCAGCTGAGGTTAAAGAGAGACATGGAAACAAATACACGGGAACAGACGACCAGAAAAATATCTTCAGCAAATCCATCATTTGAAAGCTTACCTTCAAACCCTCAAAAATTTACTTTCGTTAGGGGTCAGACCAAGCAAACGTCAGACATTCAAATGTCAAATTCAACGAAAATGACCAGCAGTTGGTGGCAATTAAACATCCTGTTACCAAGTTCATTTTTCATTTGGTAATTTAATGTTTAACTGTCACATCTAATCATACAGGTTCAAACATGGTTAAATGTACTTCTGGAAGCTCATGCAACTAATAAATGTAATTAAAAGTAGTGTTAAATGGGTATTATGCACTAAAGGCTTAATCAGAGCAGTAATACAGACACACTTTTAAGGGAAAAACAGCATCTGCAAAGCGTCATTTCACTCAGTCACTTAACATAGTAACTGTTGATATGTAAACATGTAACAGTTACATAAAGTACATACAGAAAAATTACATTTTGGTTGTGTTGGCCAAAAACGATCTCAATGAAAGATAAGTAATCAGGCCAGGGCTGTCAGGCTCTATGAATGCTAGAAAGACAGTCTCTATGAACGCTAACATGCAGCAGGTATAAGCATACTAATCAGCGTTTGCTAATTAGCGCTCAACACAAAGTACGAGTTACACCTAATCTTCTGCGGTACATAAATGTGAGTACCAAATGTCATGGCAATCTGTCCAACAGTTGGCAATAGGCTTTTTACTCAAAACCACAAGTGTCAACTTCATGGTGGCACTAGAGGAAAAATCAGCGGAGAAAATTGGAAAAGATTCTTTGGGGACGAGAGGCCAAAATCAAATGTCTGTATCAGAATCATGGCGATTCAGCTAATTTTGGACCAAAGTGGTGGACTGACTGACATTACCACCCAAAGTACCATACTGCTGAAAAACCTGATTTATTATGAATTTCTTTTTTTCCTCTGTATGTTTCAATAGCTACAGAAATGTAAATGGCACCGAAGAGGTTTAAACGTGACTAAACCAGAGGATGACATACAGACATCTAAGGCTGCATCTAAACCAAGATTATTCAAATGTAGCAAACATTAGCACATATTAAGGAGGACTTTAACAATATGTTTCATTGTTGAATTGCCCAATAAAAGGCTTTTGATCTGATTCCCATGATGGATTAAAACAATTCCATGCATTTTGGTTAAAACCCACTGACTGATGACAAGCTGTGGTTGTCCTGTTGTGATAATATCTTTGTATTATGTATTGTACTGTAAGGAAAATCTTTTGTTCTGTTACATCTGCTGTTGAAAAACAACCCAAAACATGTGGAGAAAAACTCCAATTTTATTTTAAAAAGTCAGAAATTAAACTTTTTAAATAAAGCCACCTTGAGGCACTCCTTACTTTAGCTGCTTTGAGAGTGCAGTGTCAGTTGAGAACTTCATATTGCAGCCTAAAAAATGCAGTATGTTGTTTTTCTTAGAGATTTTCACATACTTCAGGTCTTCCGTTACTGACAAATCTATCTTCAGTAGTGTAATCAGTTTAACTTATCAGCACAGAAACCAAGGATTTCACTCTGTGAAGCTTGAATTTACTGCCTTGTTTCTTGCTCTCAACCAGTTATCTGTACTGGGAGGAGCCCAGTTGATAAATCCTAAAGACTGACTTTTTATCACACCCTTTCCTTTAACATGCGAGTCAAACTTCTTCGTCGGCTCCATTTTATCAGAACAGAAGAGAGTTACAACAGAAACCATTTAGTGAAATGTGTAAGCTGGTTACAGAAGCAGACTGTCAGGTAAACAAGACTCCGATGGTCATTCATGATTGTTGTTCCCTCATGTTAATGCATGTGTGGGTGTTTCCATGTGTGTCTGTGTTTGTGCGTCTGACCATGTGTGTTTTACATGCTATTTTAGTATGATCCTAATGGCTTTACAGAGTGCCAGGCATTTTAACAGAGCCAGGGAGAGGCTTGTAAAACACACACACACACTCACCACAAGACAGAGAAGAGAGGCTGGCACACTGGAACATGGTCGTCTGGAGGGAGTCTGTGTGTGAGTGTGTGTGTGCATTAAGAGGGTCAGCCAGGGTGATGGTGACACATGATGAAGGAAAACGAGAAACACGGGCCCGAATGAAAGACAGGCAGTGTGTGTCTGCGATTGTGTGTAGGCAGGGTCGGGGTCTAAAGCAGACACATGGCGCCAAGTGGCACTGCCCGGGTATGGGTGGGTTTGGACAGAGAAGGAAGGAGAGGCAAAAAGATTCAAACTGTGATGTTGTTAAGGGAAACATGTCACCAAAAACAGAGGAAACTTTTAAAAAAGCTAGCTCTAACACCTACACTGACACGGAGCAAGTGAGAGTGAAAGGGAATGGTGATGGAGGCGGTTTAGAGGCGAAAAGTAAAGATAGGTGAATGGTCTTCCTTTCGAGAAGGAACGAAGTTTAGAGAGTGATGGCAGAAATGGAAGAGAACGAATGCGAGGAAAAGAAAAAAATTGAGAGTTTTCACCCAGAAAACCAAAACCTCAGAATGAAAGAAGCATCCTTGTTGCTGTGCGAGTATTATAATTAACTGTTTTTTTTCCACCCAGCTTTGACCAAACAATTCAATGAACATTCTAAAATAACTCTTTTTGGGGTTAGGACAATCTCACATATGCCAAAAGCAAAGTATTTATGTCATTCTTCAAACAATGACTGAAATAATTTTTTTTTTAAATCTCTAATAAAGCCTAAATAGGGTCTTAGACCACAGTGCCATTTTTGTGAAATTGAGATGACCAAATCATACAAGAGTGTTTTAGATAATTTAATACGTTTTCCTGCCTTTCTTCCTTCATCCAGTCACAAATTCAGGGTGCAGGGACTGAAAACTCACTTAACAGGATTGTTATTTTATGCTATGTTATGCTTTAATATGCAATGATATGCTCTGTTATGTTACGTTATGTTGTATGGCAATGCAATGCAGGCATTTAAAAATCAATTTGCACTAACATCCGCAGTAGAGACACTTAAAACAACTATTTTACCCTAAAAATAATAGCTTCAATGGCACCTCTTTTGCTTCCACGCTGTGCCGTGAGAATGCCTATTCTAGCCCTTGGACTAAGGGGGTACGATTGCCCACAAGTAGTGATGTGCGTAATGATTTACGGTACTACATCAAACACCACCAACAATGGACATCATGGCTGAAGCATGAACTGATGAGAAGAGAAAAGTGGGACAGAGTAAGAGGCCGGACAACCATAGTTTCTCCCTCACGCTAGGAAGGAGAGGGCGAGGGTGAGAGCGACGATGTGGTCGCAATCAGCAACTATGATACATGCCATTAAATCCTACATGCTGGTCTTTTAACTTAAAAAAAAAGGCACAGACAATGTTTTCTGTGTTGGACTGCCTCACTTAATGAATGAATAAAATGTGCAAAGGAAACTAAACAAAATACTGTGGTATATCTTGAATATGTGTTGAAGTATGAGTGATTTGTGGTGAATACATTAGTCTATTAATCTATTTTTTTCCTCAGTTGTAAATTTTGCTTGGATGTGTTCATGAGTGCAATTTGTTTTAAATGTTTTTTAATATATTTTTTAATGTTTTTATAAACATAAGGTAGGAATAAAATACTGCGGGGCAGTTAGTTGGTCGTCTAAAACAATTCAATCTTGTTAGATAAGCATTGATGGCAGCCCACACAATCGGTTATAATTCAGAGTAAGGTTTTCTTTTGAAAATCTGTATCCCCGGCCACTGGACCACAGTTTCCTGTCTGCATTTTTTGTGTGAAAACAGGCTGATGATGAAAAATACGTAAAATAATGGAGTGTCCATGAAAGTCGCCCAGGCCATTTCTCTGCGCCGTTAATATACACAGTGATTAAATGACTGAGTTAATTCAGTATATTCAAAGTTTATTTAAAGTGACACCATACTATGCTGTGCCATATCTGAAGCACTCAGGCTAAACAGAGACATTTCCCAGCATTAAGACGTACAATAGGGCTTTCATGAGGACTGTAGGAAACTAGTCCTGCTGTACCCTAACCACACACTCTGTCACATTGCTCTGTGCTCTGAGTGTGTGTGTGTGTGTGTGTGTGTGTGTGTGTATGTGTGTCTAGAGTTACCGCTTTTCAATGTATACCACATGTAGCGACCGTGTATCGCCTGATACGTTTTCAATATGGAGAAAAAGACAGAGAAAGAGTGAGAGAGAGGAAGCCATAGACAGCCACAACATTTTTTAAATTTAATAATATACTGTTTATATTCAATATCTGAAAACACAAGTGGTTACCGTGACAACGGCACTAAAGTGCAGTGCGCAGGTTAGCCAGCCTTACCTCGAAATTTCCCTAAGCCTCACCTTTTCTTTCTTTACCCTCACTTCCCTTTTCCTTGCTCTCCTCCTACTCTCAGATGACAACTCTTTCGACAGTTAAATGAATATACTCTTCATCTCCCCTCCTTGCTCCATATATGAACCAAACCTCCTCCTCCTCCTCCTCCTGCTCCTGCTGCCAAAAGCTCCAAGCAGAGTTTACTCCCTGTAAAATAAAACGTCTGAAAACAGTATTTGTTCCGCAGCCAGGAGCTTGTCGTCAGGTGACCCGCTAGAGTAAATCTTTTCAATAATGTCAAAGACAGTGCCAAAATCCTGCCAGGCCGACCGGTGTGTGCCATACTCCTACACACACATTTGCACAGTTATAGAAACATACGCATACACACACACACACACACACACAGTGAGAACAATCTTATAAACTCACAGACGTCATCACATGTATAAGCAAGCACACAGAAACACACACACACACACATACTCAGTGGCTAATTTTAGGAATTAGGATGAATTGGGAGTGACAAAATGTCCTCACTTCTTTTCCATATTTTTCAAAAAAAGTATATATTTGCTCCTGTCACAAACACACACAGTTAGAAGCGAGGATTGACTTTTCTTTGCATGATTTTTTCCCCTCATCCTTCAGAAACACACACACTAATCCACACAAACTGTCTCACCTGTTCCTGCGTCATGCTGTGCAGCTGTGTATGCCAGGAGGCGGAGTCAGAGCGGTGATAGGCAGGGGGCGGGGCAAAGTCCTGCAATATGATTGGGTCCCGCTCCTGACACAGTGAGGTCAGGTGGCTGATGTACAGCTTCAGTTTGCTGCGATTTTGATTGAGATCCAGGAGAGGAGAGAGAATCTGGTGCAGGGAGGAAAAAAAATAGAGATTAATTCACTCATTTTATTGCACATTTTTTTGTTAAATGAATTCAAACAGTAAATAGAGTGCACTATATGGGAAACAGACAGTAATCTGTAGCACCCAGCAAAGTCTCTTGGCCAGGTCAGTAGTGCACAGTTTAGCTCATTGTACAAACTGCATGCAACACCAAACACGTTACTGGAAATGAAAAATGAGAGCCGGGCTGATTCAAACATAGAGATGAAAACAGACATGGAAATGGAGAGATGTAGTAAAAAAAACATTTGTATTTGTATATTTACATGCACACCAGAAACCTGAATACTGCAAGAAATTAGTGCTCAGTCTGGTTAAATGCAGTTGGTCAGTATTTAGTTTTCCCAAAAGCATATTTCTACTATGTTGTATTTGAGGAACCTGTTGACTGATATAAAAGCTGCTGCTTTAAAATACAATTTTAAATAAACTGTTTAGACAGAGTTAATCCTAGGTTTAGTTAATTATATTTCTCTGTATGTTTTCTGACCGGATGAAAGAAACCAGGTATCTTATTTACACGATTATTCAAGGTTACTGTAGGTAAGGTTGCTGTTTGTGAAGCTTCAGGTCAGGACTGAAATCTTGTGCCTTGTTTTAATATATTTTAATAAAACGAGAGAGATGAGAGAGAGGCAGAGAAGATGAGAAGAGACAAGTCTAGAACCAAACCTTTTGGCCAAACAAATTGGCTTTCTACCAATTTTTTTTGCTGGAACAATCTTGTTTTTAACACTAATCATGACTCAATCACTGTTACACAACTTAATTTCTGCATTGTGGTGGCAAAAAACACTAAAGAGAAGTGGAAAACAGGATGTATATATATTCATACGTGAGGGGTGTACGTGACTAGACAGAGGATAGAGGCAAGGAAACTTCCCTGTTGCCTAAGAGTGAAAGATGTCTGTCTTGTTGGTCACGAACCAAATACCAAATACGGTTTTAGTACGTTTAGATCAGTTCTGTGGTTAGGTGTGTGTGTGTGTGTGTGGAAAATAGCTGAGAGCAAAATGATCAGCAACATTTAAGGTACAATGAAGCATATAAGAATAACAAGTAAATTAATGGTTATACAAGTCATTTCCCTCAGATCTACTTTGTTTATAGAGAATTCATCCAGATTGCAGAGTTAACATCTTTGATCAAACTGAGAGACGTGCAAATCTGATTTCACATATTAGTCATCTGGCCAGTGCATGAGCGTGGGAATGAGGAACTAAACAAATATACACACATTTTGGAGGTACAAGGCAAGACACCCAAACTCACAAGAGACACAAACTCACACAGATAACACACACTACTCTCCTTGGGGAATTGCAGGATTTAAGTGCAGAGGAAGCATGTTAAGAGTGCTGATAGTGTGTTTGTGTATGTATGTGTTGGTAAAGTATATTCAGTGCTAGCGGCGTCTGTCCACACCTGGCGCTCCCATGCTCATCATCACTCGACACACACACACACACACACACACACACACACACACACACACACACACAAAAGTTTTAACGGCAGGATCCAGTCAGTGCAGTAAAGTTTTTCTCTTTATCTGTAAAGAGCATCTCAGCAGGATACATGAATTTCCATGTGATGTAATCGCAGGTTTTCATTTGACATTTATTCTGCAATTAATTTAGACAGAGTCGCATACACCGACTCTGAGGAATATTATGTAACCATAGCAACCACACCGATGCTCCATGCCATGTCAGCTGATTAGCTAAAGCTAAGTTAAACCGACTATAAACACATGACGCTTTTAAAGACGGTGTCTCTTTTCACTTTGCACAGGTGAAACAGAAAACTATTTTATCCACATAATAAAAAGGCCCACCTCAGTGTACACTACATTAGCTGACTACGGATAAGTACCTCATGTAACCCCACTTCAAAATACCTGAAATAGCATTGTAACATATTTTCTAAACCTGAAAGCCAGCCTCAGCTGTAAAAACAGTGAAATAGCAAACTGCAAATTTCATACCTTATAAAACTCAACATGGAAATCCAACATTCATTATTCTATAACTTTATTTGTTTGAGTATACTGGCAAACAAATGAAAGAACTAGATGTAGGGGATTTTTCTGGAGGAAAAAAAAAATCTTATTGCACGCTCTTCAGCAGTAATAAGAAAACAATGAAAGCTGACAGTAAATCAAAGTAACTGTCACTTCTGATGCTGATTTCTTAGCTTATTTACTGCAAACACACACACACACACACACACACACACACACACACACACACACACACACACACACACACTTACTTTTTCCAGACCCACTCCATTGGTGTGTTCAAGAGCAGCTAAACCACCTCCCTGGCACGGCAACTGTTTGTTTTTTACATGCACACACAGACAGTCTATATATACACTCCTATATAGACTGTGTGAGTGCACAGACACACAAGCAGCCTGCACCACGGGAAAAAACACACACACGCGCATATACACGTACACTCATACAGGGTCGTTATCAAAGTTAGTACCAGTTACAGTATTTTCCAGTGAGGACCTGCCAGTACGTTACAGCCCATTTCGAAATACATCGCTGAACATTTCCCTCAGGAGGAGAGAGTGAGAGGGAAAGATAAGCAAACAGAAAATGATGGAGGTAAAGGCTCAGGAGATCTTACACATTCTGAATTTCAAAAACACCTCTGCTGCCGTATGTTACGATGTATGCTGGCAGTGGTGACGCAACAATGACTTTATCCCTCCAACATTGTGGTGTCATATCACAATATGTGAACACGTCTCTTAAAATCTGGCTCTACTGCTTTAAAAACATACTCAACATATGTGCAACAGCTGTTCGCTCACACTTTCTAATCCAGACTATTCTGTCAGAAAGCTTGAAAAAATGACTGTCCACACTTTCCAGACTTGCAGCGGAGCTCTGCGGATCAAATACAAGACAAATGAGAAACAGACAGAAAGAATGGAAGGAATGATGGCGATATAAGGAAGACATTTAGAGAGAAATAACACCACCGGTGCTTTCTTTTCCTTTTCGAGAAATATTTAACGACTAACGGAAACAAATGTCTAAAAATATGCCTGAATTTACCCCAGTAATAACAATGTGAAATATGAAAAAAACACTGAACTCAGAAAGTCTTTGCAGCTCTCAGTCTTAAAAGAATTTACTGATTTTATTAAGGTGTACAGTGCGAATGTAGATACATGTTTTTATTGTATTACACAACCTACAATACTCAGCATATGCAATGTGTGCGTTTAATGAGCCCACAGTGTTTTCCAGTGTCTTACTGTACTATGAAACAATCCCTAAGGAGACATAATTTTATACAGCACTGTGTGTGTCAGAGTGTGTGTGTTTGTGCCTCTTTATTAGCCTCCCATGTCTCCCTACCAGACTCTTACTGTACTATGAAACAACTCCAAAGAGAGACATTCAGCTCGCCTCATTCATTCACTGGCTGCATTTTTTAAAAACCTTCTATGGCCACATTATATGATAAAATCTGGATTTCTCTTCTACCACAGATTCCTTCAGAGACCGTATACATTCATGCACACAAGCACAAATACACGATTTGACCAAGAACAGCATCTATGGAGGAGCTAGGATTTCAATGCAGAGCACTTTGACAGTGTTGGAATCATATCACTATAAAAACTTGGCCAGTAAATAATCTCAAATAAAAGCTCTTTGATGTGAAACACACATTGCCTACATACCTACAAAGCTTGGCCCTGTTTTATTTCCAACAGCTACATTACAGAGTGAAGAGCAAATGGCCAACAAATCAGACTGCTGTTGTACAGAGCAGAACTCTTCTTAGCCAAAACAATTAGTCAGTCAACAGAATTAATCTGAAAATATTTTGATGATCCATAAATTGTTTGAGTCACTTGTCAAGCAAAAGCATTTACTAATTTTAGCTTGACAAATGTGAATTTAGCTGGACAAAAAAAACAAGTTTAAATAACACCAACACACTGGCCCAAAAAAGGTTTTTTCAATAAGCTCACATTGTGAAAGAACTGTGCTATGACGCGTTTCTCCATCACACTGAGTCCAAAAACGAATCACTGAATCGTTTTATCACCTTAAAATAGTAATAGTTAGAAGCTTGGACGGGTCTACGATTTTATTTTTTTGACTTAATGTGAACAGATGTTAATGTGAAAAATTGTTAGAGGTCCCCTTTAAGGCTTTTCATACACTTTACTGTTGTAGGATGAGGAACTTGGATGCAGTTTACCCACTTTATCAGGTATTTATTCTTTTTGTGCATATGAACACTTGTGCTGCATGTTTCCCCCTACAAAACACCACATTGCACTTATTGTTAATTACACAAGAGAGAATGTCAAGTTATGAAAAAACACTGAATTTATTTGATGGAAATTAACATTTACACTTCATCCTTGTCTTTTTTCACTGATGCATCTAATACCACTAAAGACCATTAAGAATTCAAAATACTATAAAAATGTCCTCAACAATGCTCGGTGTGTGTTAAGAGTGCTCTCCTGTGTTTCTCTGCTACAGTTGTTTCTGAAGCATTTCATGATCCAACTGCAGGACAGAATTCCCTTATTGAAAGAGACACAATCACTCACTGTTCTGATGTAATGCACTATAGCGAAATACCTGCCTTGCGCACCAAGGAGAAGTGTGTCTATATTGAACACGTGTGTGTGCAACCACTCATGAAGACGGAAAGAAAAAGAGAGTGTCAGCTGTGTACGTGCTGGCAGGCCCGCCTCTCTCAGCAGGGAGGTGCTACCGCTAATTAATAACCAGGGTCAAACTTAGATCCGTTAGTGAACCTTTGGGCTTTTAGCATCCCAATGGGAAATCCCACTGGAGGAACTGAGTTGTGCTAAAAGCAGCATGTGCTACTCATATGTGGTGCTGCCTGCACTGTCCTGTCAGAAGATCAAACTAGTACATCCCTTAATAATGTGAAGCCAAACTTAAAAGATACTTTCAGCATTGAAACTGTGTTTCAAAACTTTAAGTCACAATTATCAGATCAGGTTATCAGATTATTTACGAAAGCATCTAGATTCATAAAAGCAAAAGTGAAATTTGTTTTAAGTCTACATTAGATGCGTTAACATTTGTAGCAGTGTGTTGTTGTTCTTGTCAGGGGAAGGGTCAAGAGAATAAAACAAATCCTTTTATCATTCCTATGAAAAAAACATATTTTACTGTGCATTTTGGCAAAGCAGCAGCTTTCATAAAACAGCCACTACATCCTGGGATGTCGATTAGCTCAGTTGGTGGAGCATGTGCCCCATGTACGAAGCCTTGCCGCAGCAGCCCAGTGTTCGAATCCGACCTGCGGCCCTTTACTGCATGTCATTCCCCATCTCTCTCTCCGCACAGTTCTGTCACTCTTCAGCTATCTCTACCAAAAATGAAGCTTTAAAAAAGCCAAACTATCTACTACTACTATCCACTACATCCCACACAAAGAGTAGGTTCAGCAGAGAGATTATCATGTTGTGAAAAAAAGCATAAAGACACAGGAAGCATCTGAGCCAAAAGAGAAACTGATGCACTGACTGATGGGAGGATCAGACCAAAAGATGTTAGGAATGAGAGAGATGAAGTTGAAATATGTCCAGAGAAATCATCAAAGCTATTAATGAAGGTAGAAGAAAGCAATGATAGATTCAAGAGTGAATGTTAACGAAAGGATGGAAGAAATGAACATGATGGAAATGAACCAACAAAAGAAGTGAAGTGAATCACTACACCAGAACCAGATCACGAACTCACGGATGAAAAAAAAAGAATGGAAGAAGAACGATGAGGACATCCAAACGTGATCGGAAAGAGGACGCTCACCCTTCTGTACAAAATGGCGGACCGAGAGAGAGAAAGAAGGCATGTAATTCGCTAGGCCCAAATGCCCTCCTCATCGTCCTATCGGTTAGTTCAGTCCAACCGCAGCGTGAGTTTGGAAAAAGCAGGGAGTTAGTTTGTCAAAGCAATTGTAGACATAGTTAGCGTCAAATGTTAGAAAATTTTAACTTCTTGAACAAAATATTAGCTAGAAACAAATATATATATAGCTAGTGGTATAAATACATACACCCAACTTGCTGGAAAGTTTTCTTGAACTTGTTAATAAAAATAAGAAAATTTAGAAATGTTATTTTAGGGCATGCTGTTATCCACATATCAGTTTTAAGTGGTGTGCCGAGGCTGGGACATTTAGAGGTGCCAGGAGAAGGCTCACTGTCCTGGGCAGAGCTCTTACCTGGTCTGGGGAGGGCTTGTGATTGTTGGGCTGCTCTGAGTTTGGAGAGGAGACCTTCAGGTGGTCGTCCTCATAGTTGTCCGCCATCAGCTTCATCCGGTTTTGAGTCTGCAGACATAGAAAGAGAGTCACAAACAATTAGATCTGTTTGATACTCACAGCAAAACAAATAACATTCATGTATGAGGAAGCGCCAAAAAAGCAGTAAGTGTGTTTGTGATCAGAGGAAAACTATAGCCTTGAATTCCTCCAGGAGTTAATTTGCAGAGAGGAAGAAGACAAAAGGAGTGTTGGATGACTGCCATGAGCTTTGACTTTGCTAACACACTCAAGATTGGCCAATGACGGAAAGAAGTCCATGTCTGTTTGAGTTTGAAATGAAAGGTTGGTTCTGCTTGTATTTAAAGAGGACAATAATGATATGTATTTTCATATTTGAACTGCACACACATGTACACATACCCTTTGACCTGCCACCTGTTGTGTAGCTTGTTAACCGCTGCAGAAAAATAACAGGCTTGCTAACTTGCCACTTGGGATAAGATCCATAAAGACTAAGACAAATACTAGACTGCAGACACACACAAAGACCTGTAAAAACTGTCCATGTGCTGTACACACAAAGCACACACATGTTCAGGAGCACTTTGCCGTACAAATATACAGTGTGTAGACTTTTGTCCTTTGGCTTCCCCATTTCTTCTCCCTTTCTTTCCTCCGTCATTCTCATCTCTCCGATCTTTGCTCTGCCATAATCTCTTTGCTCTCCTCCCTACCATCCTTTATCTTCTCCTCTTCTCCTTTCCTTTTTCTTCCTCTCTTGTGCCATCTGTTTCACATATTATAGTTACACTTCAAGCTTTACAGTAGGCCTGGAAAAGAGTGAGGGAGTGAGAAAGAGAAAAGCGAGGGAGGGAGTCAGTCTAAATCTGTCAGTCATGTACAATCTAAATCCCCTTAGCCTCTCACTGAGCCCCACAAGGAACAGGGCTTAAGCAGGCCCGACTAAGGTTGTGTATACGTGTGTGCGGTGTGTGTGTGTTTGACAGAAACTGAGAGAAATATGTGAATGCCAACTTTCATATGTGTTTGAAAGCTAAATGAAAGAGGGCATTTTCAAATGTGTGTCTGTGTGAGCAGGAGATAATGGTACTAAACTAAGTGTGTATGCAGAACCACATAAGTGTGTGTGTGTGTGTGTGTGTCTACAGGTGCAGCAGAGACTACATGCTCTGTACTTATGTGGTTTCAAGATGAACTGTTTACTTTCCATGTTTGTTTTAAATACGTGTGTGTTTATTTTTTGTGTGCTGTCTTTATAAAACAAGGAAATGAATAATGTGTGTTTGCACACCAGGGGAGACTCTCTTCAACTTGACACACGCACACACACACACACAGACACACACACACACACACACAGACACACACACACACAGACACACACACACACACACACACAGACACACACGGCTGTGGAGTGATGTTTATTTGTCTCCGTTGGTCTCTTTCTCTCCTCCACACAGCGTCCTTAAGCATGTTAACTGCCACCATTTTTATTATTTATTGACTTTGTATTCCACAAGTTATTCTTTCAACCCACAACTTCAACAGTTTCTTGCATGTTCTTCAAGTGATAATACTTTATATTAACCATCATTAACACATGATGAAGTGAGTTTGGTAATTGTTAATTACTAAATATTGGTTTACTGTTTACTAATCATTAATAATGCTATATTTTTTTTTTATTGCCACTGTCAATGTCCAGATACCAGTATTTCAACACTAAAACATGAAAGTGGAATGATGTTTATTTGTCTCTGTCTGCTTCTCCTCTACATGACATCCTTAACTATATAAACCATTTTAATGTGTTCTCTGAATGGAAATGTGCGAGACAGTGCGTCACAAAAATGTAAAAAAGAAAAAAAAAATACCAGTGAAATACCAACACTGAACTGAAACTCTGATATGCATGCTGTCAAAGTTTAGGTGTGCTGCAAGGTTGCACAACTTGACAATTTTTTCTTAACTGTATGTTAACACTACACTTGTAGACGGTACAATTTTCCCCGGCTGCTCACAGTAATAAATCCCTTTCCATATTCACTAAAAATCTCCTCAATATGACATGTTGTTAAGGTTAAAATGTGAGACAATGTTGCAGAACTGAACAAAATGCCAACGCCCAACGTATCACTTGAACCCACGACCCTGAGATTAAGGGTCTCATGCTCTACCAACTGACCAACAAACTTATGTCACCTGTGTTTACGCTTAGGACTGCCAAGTCATCATGTAAAAGCTCAGTGACGGTGGATTGGTGTGCATCAACCTGTGTAATATTTTTTTCTGGATTGTACTTGTGATCTAATTTGGTTACAGTTGTGTAGTTTCTTGTGGATACTTTAGGAGTTTAATCTCTGAAATGCTCGACCCTAAAAGAGCATCGCCCAACGTGGGGCTCGAACCCACGACCCTGAGATTAAGAGTCTCATGCTCTACCGACTGAGCTAGCCGGGCTACATTTGAACAAAAAATGGATCAAGTTCCGAGGTTGGACTTTTAGGTCACGTCTTCTCATATGATTTACATTGAAAGTTCATAAGTTAACAAGTTTACTTTAATGGGTCCAATCTTGGGGCTGAATTAACTTGTCAAAACAATATCAGGAGTGGGGTTTGAACCCACGTCTCCATTCAGAGACCAGAAAGCCCTTTGCTGAAGAAGGAGCCAAACCTTGAGTCTGGCACCTTAGATCACCCAGCCATCCCGACCACTGACAACTTAAGTTCAGTCTGGACTTCACAACTTTTTGAACACGAATTATGGGTTTCTGGGTCCATGAACAACAACCACAGATGTTGCAGATTCAGGTGGCGGAGTCAACATTCTTTAGTCTGTCTATGTTCATTCATCACACTGAGTTCCACAAGTTCAAAAGAAAGTGATCAGATGAGCAGAGAGAGTAGTAAAAGACTATTGCCCAACATATAGCACAAACCCACAAACCTGAGATTAATTTAGTCTCATGATCTTCCTACCTAGTGACAATGGTACTGTTAGATCATCAGTCTGCAGTAATGAAACCTACAGGTTTGAACCACACTTGCATCTGGAGAAAACTGGAAAAAACTCCCATTTCTCAAGAAGGAGTTGGTACTCAGACATGGCACTTCGGCTGACTAGGAAATTCTGACAACTGAAATTCAGAATTCAGTGAAGGGAATAACACTGTACAACAACCACAGATGTCCTGAGTTCAGGTGACAAACAGTCTGTGCTCATCCACAACATATCCGAGGGAAAGTGGTTTGATGAGTAGAGTAAGTAGTACAAAAGTCTCCCGCCCAACGTGGGGCTCGAACCCACGACCCTGAGATTAAGAGTCTCATGCTCTACCGACTGAGCTAGCCGGGCTACAGCTAAGCAAAAAATGGATCAAGTTCCGAGGCTGGACTTTTAGGTCACATCTTCTCATATGATTCACATTAAACGTTCATAAGTTAACAAGTTTACTTTAATGGGTCCAATCTTGGGGCTGAATTAACTTTTCAAAACAATATCAGGAGTGGGGTTTGAACTCACATCTCCATTCAGAGACCAGAAAGCCCTTTGCTGAACAAGGAACCAAACCTTGAGTCTGGCACCTTAGATCACCCAGCCATCCTGACCACTGACAACTTAAGTTCAGTCTTTTTGAACACGAATTATGGGTTTCCGGGTCCATGAACAACAACCACAGATGTTGCAGATTCAGGTGGCAGAGTCAACATTCTTTAGTCTGTCTACGTTCATTCATCACACTGAGTTCCACAAATTCAAAAGAAAGTGATCAGATGAGCAGACAGAGTAGTAAAAGACTATTGCCCAACATATAGCACAAACCCACAAACCTGAGATTAAATTAGTCTCATAATCTTCCTACTTAGTGAGAATGGTACTGTTACATCATCAGTCTGCAGTAATGAAACCTACAGGTTTGAACCACACTTGCATCTGGAGAACAAAACTCTCATTTCTCAAGAAGGAGTTGGTACTCAGACACTTCGGATGACTAGGAAATTCTGACAACTGAAATTAAGATTCCGGGAAGGGAATAACACTGTACAACAACCACAGATGTCCTGAGTTCAGGTGCTGATCCACAACATATCAGAGGGAAAGTGGTTTGATGAGTAGAGTAAGTCGTACAAAAGTCTCTCGCCCAACGTGGGGCTCGAACCCACGACCCTGAGATTAAGAGTCTCATGCTCTACCGACTGAGCTAGCCGGGCCTGGTGGAAGACAAAAACTTATGTCTGATACCCGGGCCGCATTAACTCACATGGCTCGAAACCATTGACTGTTGGGCTGGATTTCTGGGACGACTCTTATCACACCATGCATAAAAGGTATACAGATAACAAATTCTATAGCAAGTCATAAAGCTATAGTGATGAAACCAGGTTTGGATCTCATGCGCTACTTTTCTGCATTTAATAATTGGTATGAACATTAATATTGTTGCTTACTTGTCTTATAAGGAGTCATAGGAAGAAAAACAAAGCCTTGAAGTAATTTCCCTTTTAAAGGACTTAATTCAGTTTAAGTTTGTAAAACACATGCATCACAGCTGTCCTCTGCCTCTCTAAACTGTCACCAGACATGGCTTTATGCTTGCTACACTGCCCAAGTCCACTGTTGCCCCATGTACCACCTTCTTCTGCCTTCTTTAGTTCTGCTGCAGCTACAATATCTTTCCTTCTTTTCATGTTAGAGCGTTCTGAATAATAATAAAGTTCCTCCATTTCTTCCTCTTCTTGTCTTTATCTCTCAGCTCTCTTGTACACAGCATTTTCTGACGTCTTGTAACAAAATGTACCTAACACTCCTAACACTCTGTTGTCCTTCTTTCTCCCCTTCTATAATAGTCAGAGCTTCTTTTAAAAAAAAAATGATTTTAAGTCTCTTTCTCTCCTCTATAAGCATTATATTTTTTTCTCACTCTTGCTTTTTCTCCCTCTTGACTTTTGAGCTCCTTAACATGCCCCTGTATCCGTGACTAATTCTGTCTCCTAGTCTTTTTCTCCCTCCTCTCTGCAACATGTCCTCATTTTCATATCTTTCCCTTTCTTCTCTTGTTCTCATTGTTTTCTTTCTCACTTGCTTCTTTCGTCTTATTAGTTTGCATTTCATTGTTTGCTCCCTTTGTTCTTTTTGCCTTTTCCACTTTGTACTGATTACAACAGTCTCGATAAAACACACATGCATTTAAGGTCTGGAGCTGAAACCAACAACATCAGAATATATGTTCTCCATGTGGCCAAATAAATCATATTCAATCTAAACTCAACAGAATTCAGCTGCATTTAAAACAAAGAAGTTATAAAACATGAATAATTCATTCCAATCTAATCACTACGATTGTTTGATTTGCTCAAGCTTGATACGGCCTGGTAAAACCTGCTGTTGAATTAAATGTGCAGTCCAGACAATGACGACACAATGTCACGTGGAGTAAATGGTACTGTACAAAGAAAATAGAAAGAAGATCTGGGAGCTATTGGAACTAAATAGCAATAATGTGTGCTGGCTGTCATGCACAACAGCTGTTTGCTCACCAGCTACAGAAGTTCACCAAGCTTTTGGATCGAAATGATTCACTGAAACGCACAGATTAATTATTACTCTCCCTCGGTCTGTCCTCCATACATATTTAATATTGTTGAACCCAAAACACTAAACCCCTAAAACCACGAACTAGTGAAGACAAAAAGGAGGAAGTGCAGGAAATAATACGAAAAGAAAAGAAAGAAAGCGGTAAGGACAAATGTGGCAAGGTGAGTAAAGGTGAGGGGAGAAGAAAGGTGAGAGGGGAAAGCAGAACAAACTGAGGAAAGGAAGCAATTAACGCCTCCCCCTCCCCATGCTCATCTCTCATTTTCCTTGCTGGCCTTTCTTTACATCTCCCCCTTTTCTCTAATTGTCAGGAATGCTGACCTCACTTGTTTCTGTGCCAACTCCCTTTCTCACTTAATCAAATCGTCACACCATTATTTCACTCTTCCTCCCTCATTGTTCCCTTCTTCTTCTCCCCTCCATCTATCCTTCCCACGGCTCTCTGCTGTAACCCACTGACAGCGGGCAGAATAAGAAACAAATGAACATGGAGTGATGTGAGCGGGGGGAAAAAACTGCTGAGTCATGCTCGGAAGAAAATAATTTCATCGTGATAAGGCTCTGGGGAATATTAGATTAGATTATTGTTTCGTCTTTCCCTCCAGCGGCGAAAGAAGACCCTTTGTTGATATCTGTGCAATTATCAATAATGAAAAGTTGCTGAGTCATGGTTGGACAAGAACTACTTCATCGCGATACAGAATTAGATTAGTTCCTTTGCCCTATTTCTCCGCCAAGAGGAATAAGTTGTTGATAAGTGGAAATTACAGTTGACAATGAAAAGTGGAGTTGAGCACTGAGGGGAATTATTTCAGCCCGATAAGTGTCTACGGAGTAATAAATTAGATTACACCCGCTTTTTTTTTCTCACTTTTGACAGTAACAGGAGAAGCCAAGACAATTATAAACAAATCATGATGAACAGTTAAGAGAGTAAAGGGGGAAATAAAATTAATAAAAGAGAGAAAAGAAAAGAGAAGACCACCAAAAAACTGTAACATTAAGGAAGTTTTTAGACATACATGAACATGTATATAATCAGTGATAACAATAATTATTAACTAAGTAGCAGACAAACCCCTTTACAACTGCATTTACTTACTAGATTCACATCACACATTCATCTGTTCAAGTTTCAGAAAGGGGGTGAAGGTGTTATTTCCACCATTTAAACGTGTTTTTTTTTCTTTTTAAACGTTCACAGTCTTTTTTCAACATTTTTTTTCCGTGTTTCTGCAATGTCATTTAAGACTGTTGTGGTTGCGATAAAAAATAACACCTAACCAGGGACTTGGAAAATAACAAACCATCATTTTACTGAGCTATCTGAAACCATTAATATGAAGAGCCAAAGTCTTAAAAGTGCCCATGTTAGAGCCCAGGCTCACAGGTGTGGAACAATGGCCAAGGCTGCGGCCACACATACACCACCTGTAAATGTTAACCACATGTGTCTCTTGCAGGGGCAGATGGTGGTATATTCCTCACCTTCCCCCTCTACTCTTGTTCCATTTCATAAACTATTACAATCACTACCTCCTCTCTGTGCTTTCACACACTCTTTACTACAACATCTCTCTCTCTCTCATGGTTTATGTCTGTCTCTCCACCGTACTGCTGAAGAAATTTAAAATGAGAATAACAAGTGAAGAGGAAGGAGACTGTGAGAAAGACAAGAGGAGAAGGAGAGTGATGAGAGCTGAGGTCACCTTGATCTACAGCCTCTTGCCTACACTGCAGCTGGAGGTCAAAGGGCAAAACCCAGGAAACACTTTCAGGGACACACATGTGTTCTTCAACACACATGTGGGTTTTGTGCATCACTTATGCATCTCTCTTGTAGCCACCAATTTATCAGTCTCCTCTGACTGAATGTTTGTACTGATATGCTTAAATGCTCCTTTATATAAAGGGTTAGGGTTATCTCTATGTGGTCAACTATCTACCTGCTATCTGGCAGAAGTTTGCAAATATTTGAAACTGCAGCAAATATTATATATAATAGTATATCTCTGATTATATATATATAAAAAAAGTAATTCTACATGTCTGTATCTACATCAGCCCAACAGTTCTTGCATTGTACTACTGTATTTGTTCAAAATAAAACAGTAGTCTATTTTTGTTCCCCAGAGAACTGAATTTTAATCAATAGGGCTGATTATACACTTTGATTGGATCCTCTAAATTTAACCAGCTCCATGGCTCTGCAACATAGATTACAGTGGTGTTTTGAACCTAATTTTGGATCAGACGTCAGCAATATTTTAAGCACTAGCAAAGCTACCGCCCAGTCAAAAAACAGACCCTGACCACTGATTGACCAAGTGATGGCCGTCAAAATACACTTCAAAGAAACCACATTTTATTACGAAACTTTTTTTTTTTTTAAATACTGCTTTCACCATAACATATTAGGCGTTTAAAACTCAAAGAATCATTTTCTTCATTACAGATTTCTACTGTAATTTCATATTCTGTCTCTGTACATCTGTCAGGCAGGTTATCAGTGGCAAAGTGTGTGTGTATGTGTGTAAGGAGCGAGCTAAAAATACAACACCAACCTCAACTCACTCGATGGTTACACTGCAAACACACACACACACACACACACACACACAGACGGGAATATTGAGGAAGTCTCGGCTGTGATCCATCATTGAGGGACTGAAAATTATGACACCACAGAGAGAAAAAGAGAGAGACACCAAGAGGGGAGTAAAACCACTCACACCCTTGCACACAGACACACACAGACACACACACACACACACACACACACAGCAGCAGCAGCAGCAGACAGTAGAGTCTCTGTGTTGTCAGTAACCACCTTCGAGACCCTGAGGTGTCATAAATGACTTCAAATAGGAGGGAGAGAGACGGAGGGATGAGGGAGGAAGAGAGAGGAGAGTGATGCATGTTATAATGACTTCATCTGAGACAGCCATTCACTAACACCCCCTGCTTTTTCTCTTAAACACCAGTTCAGACTATCTTTGACACATATACACACGCACACGCACATGATATTTCTTAAGCATGCAACATCTATCTTACTGAATCCCTTTGAGCTTAATATTATCCATTAAGTGGATTTTTGGCAATATTCAATAACTGGAAATGTTTAGCAACAAGAGCATTGTTGCATCCTATCTATTTGAGCAGTTTCGAGGATGACAACTCCATTATTATTATTTTAACGGCAGTTTGGTTTCACAGTTTATGAATCAAAGGAAATAAAAAGGTAACACAAAGCTCTTCTCGTGCTTAGTCATAAGGTGTGTGTCTGCGTGTGTGTGTGTGTGTGTGTGTGTGTGAGACTGTTGGTCTCACATAAGCAGAAATAAAAAGAAACCTATCTAGAGTTAGTGATTTAGGAGACGATCTCATGAAGGTACGGAAGGCTGAATATGAGCTGAGATATATGCTGAATATATGTGATAAAGTAATAAAGTAAGGGCCCTTTTCTCCTGTATTATTACAAATATTAGACACAATCATAACAAAAGGAATAACAACAGATACATTTTCAAAATAACTATTTGCATCATCAGAGTTTGATTGATTAAATCCATACAAATTGGAAAGTGCCTTATCAGTTAATTATTTTCATTGCATTCATGTGTGGAGGCAGCCAATAAAAAGTCAACCAGCTAAAAAAAGGCCTCCATGATTTTTAAGATAATATACCTCTGACTTTTGTCCTTATTCTTATGTATTACATCATTTATCAATGTTGTTGCAGGGAAATCATCTGCTTTTGCACTCTAAGCTAGCCTAAATTTGAGCATCACACAAATGCCACGTGGGAGAAATGAATAAAAATTTTTTTAGGAGGACCAGATATGGATACAAGGTGAGAAGAAACTAGACAGATGTAGAGAAGTACAGTAAAGAAGAAATTCACCAAACTCCCAGTAGACTCATCCACTAAGGGGTTGGTTAATTCACTAGACCCACGAGAACCTTTACTGCATATGAGTGTGTCTCTGAGTGTGTGAATAGACCTCTGTGTAGAACCACAGAGGCATTTGGTCATGTTTATATCCTTGTTTTTGGCCTGGGTGACTGTGTACATATCGGTATGTGTGTGGACAACTCTGTGAAGGTGTATCCATACCAGCGGCGTGACGTGTAAGCTTGTGTGTGTTCGTGTGTGTGTATCTGTGGACAGAAAATGTAAATAAATACAAAATTCATATGAAAGTGTTGTCACCGGAGATTTGCAGAACATTTGAACTCTGTGTGTGTTTGTGAGTGTGCCGAGTGTGGGAGGGGTAAGTTAATCCTAAATTTACCCTTGGTGGTCGGAGGACTGTGGTTACATCTGGACTCAGTTTCTCTCTGGATTTCTTGTTTTCTTTGCTCCCCTCGTCATTGCCACCTCACCTGTGCTCTCCTTTATTTTTTTACTTTCCCCCCTCCGTCTCTACTCCTCTCATTTAAATAACTGACCAGAAATCTTTCCCGTTCTTCACTTGGATGTCAAAGTCTGTGTGTGTGTGTGTGTGCACAGTAATCCTACCTGCTGTTTGAGCTGATGAACCAGACTATCCTTTTCCCTCTTCAGAGCTGCCACCTCTTCCTGGGTTTTCTTCTTCTTGGATGAGGAGAGCTCTAGCAGGGCGATGTTGGCGTCTTTCTCACTTATGGCTGCCAGCAGCGCCTCTTGCCTGTACAGAGAACAATCATATATTTTGTTAGCAATACGAGATGGTGATATTGCACATTGATATGGCAGCGAGAGCGAACTGACTGAATTTCTGAACTTTGAAGACTCATAAATGATGGTGGTAGTGGTGTAAAAGATGCTGGTGAATGCAGTTTCAGCTTTTCCTTGCTCAATCATCACTAAAGAGACGCTATAAAAGATTGGTCAACCAAAATTACAAGAAAAACAACAATTTTTACCATTTCCATCACGTGGCATCTAGCCATACAAATTGTTTGGGATTTATTTTCCCAGATTTTGAGATGGATGACAGATATGCCTCCACCCAATATGATGATGTTTGTGGTGCTCATAATATTAAAAAAAACAGCATTTAAACTATTCAACATCCTTCTCTTGAAATCTCATGAAATTTTCTGTGGAGTATCCAGAGTTAAAGGGTGTAAAATGTCCCTGTTAAACTTTTTGAAATGTCATTTTGCAACTTTATGAGCGCCACAAAAAAATTCCAGTCACCTCCCTTGTAATCTGGGTGGAGACAGAAATCCCAGAGATGAATATCTCGAAATCTGGACAAAGGAAACCAAAATGATCTGCATGGCTAGATACTCATTTGGGTGAGCTTTAATGTGATGGTGAACCCATGGCATTTCAACAAGTGGAGGGAAGTCCTCTTAATTGGAACACCACTGATTTAGGAGCACAAAATTGTTATATTTTTGCAAAAATATGGGGCTTCCTGGTGGTCAACTATAACGCATACCATGCAATCAAGATGATTTCCAGTTTGTTCATGGTGTAGACCTTTATGGCATACAGTATGTTCACTCTTTCTCCCTTGTTTCTCTGCATACCATCTACTATCCAAAAAAAGCAAACAATTGCATAAAATAATCTTTTGGCATTGCTGCTTTTACTTTATCAAACATCTCGCTCTAATAGTGAAAAATGTACAGAGTAGAGAGCTTGAAGGGGCACGACACTGGGGCAAGACACTGTGTCTTGCTCATGGACAGTTCCGCAGGGCATGTACTGGAAAAGTGGTGACTTGAAGCCAACTGGCTTCCATTAAAGTGCTGATAGCACAGTTTATTTGGTTACAAAGCTACACAAATTATAATGAATCACATTGTATTTAACTACCTTTAACTTTATGAACAGACACACATATAAATGCCTCCCGCTTGCTGTTCCCGTACAGGTATCTACAGCTATCTAGTCTGTGTCTGTCTTTCCAGCCCTCTTGTCTCTATCTATCTCTTCCCGCTGTCTGGATGGTCGGGCTGACAGATAGATAGCATTCCATGTGGTTAGGAAGCAACAAGCCGCATCCCATCTATCCCATCAGCCACAGATTTGGCCGAGCCTCTTCTTAGGACACCCAAGGCTCCGATTTCTTGGAATTCTCTCAGTTTCCAGAGAGAATCTAAATCACAATCCCACAGGGCTCAGCGATTGGCCACGCATACAATCACACATGCACACAAACACACACAAAGATGCAGACTTGCATATAAAAGAACAAATATGCTCCTTTTTCATCCATCTCTCTGAATCTTCCATACATTGTATTTTTATGTAGCAACACACACGCATACAGATACGGTGGTCTGTTGAGGAATGCAGTGATGAGAGTGTCTAAATGAAGACAGATTACATGTTTGGACTGTTTGGTTCTGTGCAAAGACCCACAGATTCTTCGGTCAACCTCACTAACCACACTGTCAGTGTGCAAGTGCCTCATCATGCATCAGGACTGAAACAATGCTGTCAGGAGCAGTCACTGAGAGAGCTGAGAGTGGGGTTGGTAGATCAATTCCCTGGGCACGTCTGGGCAACTCTTTAAGTTAAAGACTTCTCTTCTTCTGAAAAAGGATGCAACATTTTGTACCTTTATATTAAAAGATATGATACAGTATATCTTAATAATTCTCTTATTTCTTTGTAATAAATTGTAGAAATATATTTTTACAACACAATCAAAACCAATGAGCATTCAAGGGCTTATGGTACTTTTCCTAACTAAAATTAGAAAAACAAATAAATCCCCCCAAAAATGACAACCTTAAATTCGTAACTATGCACTGATATGTTTTAAAATGTTTTGATACCGGTGCCACTATAATACCCGAGTATCAAATACTGATACAAAACTTTTTGAAGTCCATCTTCTCATATGCATCCATGTTTAACTTTGTCTTGATGCACAGTAGACAAAAGACTTTGGTCTGAATAAAATTAATTGTTAAAGTAGCATAATTATTAAAAATATCTGATAAAAGAATGAATAAACAAGAATAAGATGATGAATGAATTCTGTGCTTGAGATACATTTCAATTGGTGCCCAAAAGAAGTATTGGAGTTTGATACCTTATTTGTATCCTTGATGTATTCACTTATTGAACCAGTGTTTATACTGTACATACACATTTAATTTATGTCTGTTATTCTCTTTGTCTTCATTAGTTTCAGTTTCATTTCTTTTCTTCCAGATTGTGAGTCACTGGGACACTGTCACAGTCTTTCCCCGCCCTTTTTCATATAAACACTGGTGCACACACATCCTGAATTTCTCTCGCACACACACACACATACAGAGAAAGGCTAATGGAACATTAGTCTTGTTAAAGCTAACAGTGCGTCTAGTTTTATACCATATCTGAGAGTTACCTGCCAGCACATGGCACTTATAAACCCTGGTGATAAAATGATATTTATTCCAGATGCACTCGTCTCATTCTGGGCCTCTCAATGATTCGCCCTTCATCTCTGTCTAATATACACACACACACTTAAAACACTCTGCTTGGCCTTCTCAGCTTGCATAGCTAAACACATGCTTATAGCAAGTGCTGGTTGTGGCTACTGCTGTTGCTATGTGATCATTAAAATTTGTTTCAAGTGCAGCTCTCTTTGGCCAAATCTTTAGATAATTCAACTGTCAAAGGGCACTTAAAAAAACATAGTATGTTCTCAGCTCGGCTGGCAATGTGTCCTTACCGCTGAAAGTAACAAAGGCGATGCAGCCAGCACAGTGAGGAAGAAAGGTTCCCAGTGGATATGCAGCTTTAGATCTGTAACTTTCCTTTCAAGTTCTCCCTTTCTGGAGCAATATGAAGAGCACAGCAGGATAAAAGAAGGTCTCCTAACAGTGAGCAAAGAATAAATCTTGTTCTTACACTCAGATTCTCTTTATTCTTGATACATCTTTTGCCCTAAATGTTGGTGGTAATTTTACACTGCACACCCCAGAGAATACTTATATATATTCGTCTCACTTTGTGTTGATGAAATTCGATGAGATGTTACTCTGTTCTTTGACTCTTCAGTCATGGCATCTGTTGCTAGATGGCATCACTATAACGCAGCCTCCTTATTTATGTCAACGAGACCAATGTGAAGCTCCGGCAAAAAAAAAAAAAAAGCATGGATTGTTAAACCTGGCTCAACTTTTGTCGCAGACGCTGTCCAGTGATGCAGCGCGGAGTCAGAAATGTACAAGGCCACATTCCTGGAAGATTACTTTGTAATGTGAACAGAGTATGTCTACAATTTACCTCATAATAAGTGAGACAGAGGATAAAATGACTGTTTCTGTGATAACTTTGAAGAGCTTTAAAATCAGGTTGTATATTATTATTAACTTCTCAGCAATCTGATGACCCTTAAAATTTATGTCTTCTGCCTAGTTCTTCTTTTATTGTGCAAACCCTACGAACGGACATGAACTTTGATACTGGACGATTCTTCAAAAGAAGTTCAATAACAACAATTTAAAATAAATGTTATTTTTTCCTAAAATGTCTTTGCATGACAGTTACAGGTTAGGGAAAAATCATGGTTAAGGCAAATAAATTGTGGTTAAAGTCAGGCAACTTAAACATAAGAGCTTGTGGTTATGGTTAAAAAAAGTGCTAACATTTATCTTATGTCTGGTACAGGATGCAAATTTAGGTCTCTGCATTGAAGTTAGACGTGCAGCACTCCTATCCATCACTCCAACCTACTCCACACCCTTATTTTCCTCCACACTATATAAAGGTTGCAATGCTTTCTACACTGGCACTGAACGTGGCATTGGATGTAAATTAAAAGGTGCCGAATCGCTGCAAAAAAGCACCGTAAAAGCACATAGACAGACGGGTGGTAATGGTTATTTTAGGATTTAGATTTAGGTTATCTAAAATTTTAAGTTTCCATCAATGCTATATTCTCTCCACCTATGTGCCTCCCTGCAATTCTCATCCCTTCACCTCCTCGTCCCTCCATCCCTCCTCCTCACTCCTTCTATCTCTTCACCTCTTCTCTCCCTCTCCATCTGTAAAGAAGACAAGAGGCATTCTTTCCGTCGTTCGGCGGTCGTGTGCCATGATGTCATCGCCGTGGCGACAAGGCAGACAGTAAGCAGATACACACCAACGCACCAGGCACCTGACCCCAACCCTAACACACACACATGCGGGGGGCTCTCTCCTTCCTAAAACCACTTAAGGCCCCTCACTTTATCAGAAACACTAATGCCTGGTCTTAGATCATTCGCATATTTCTACACACACACACCAAAGCAGCTTCCCGTGTGTGCTGCGTTATCTCTTTCATACTGTCACCCACTACTGCAATCTACTGCGTGTGTGGGTGTGTGTGTTCAAGTGACAGTTGTATGTCTGTGTTTATGACAGCATGTCTTTCTGTAGGTGTGTATGTGCTCATAAGGATGTACTCATGTGTATTTCAGTGTGTGTCAATGTTCACAAGTTGTCTGTGTGTATTCAGGGCTTTATCCTGTGCATATATGTGTGTAAGAGTTAAGTGTGTGTGTCCCCATGTGTGTGTGTAAAGTAGATTCAGTCCAGTGTGACATTGGCCAGTCTCTGTCTAAGACAAACACAGAGCTATTTTAGAAATAATCCCCCCTCTCTGCTCTCTGTTTCTGACTGAACAAAGCAGCTCTCCATTGTTTTCTGTGACACTGTCTGCTCTGGTTACACAAGAGTCGGCTTATAGGACGCCAGAGTTTACTCTTTAACCCCTGCAGGACGTGGTGCGTGTCAAGCTTGACCCTGTTTCCCTCTACATGTCGGACTTTAAAGAACTAGATTATAAGACTTTTTAATGTTACCTAGCCTGAGGATGGTTTTTCAAAACTTACTCCACCCTCATCGACCAATTTCAGGAAACTGAATGTGTTTTGAGTGAAATCAGCAGATTCACTTGGCTGGCGACAGGGGATTTAGAAAAATGTGATAATTATATTTACTGTAATCATGCTGCATGCTTTAATGAATGAGTTTTGGTGTACTTATATTTCACTTCATTCACATATATTGACAAAAACAAAGAAACAACCTGAAATCTGCCTTATTAAGGGATTATGCAGCAGTTCATGAGGACTGGATCTGCTCTCATTTATACCATCAGATCTAGACAGGGCACGTCCGAGATGTGTGATTTTAAGATCAAAGAAGCTGCAAATCAGCAATGAAATGACAGCACTAATGGGGCTGCAGTCATTTTACTGATAATGTAGCTCTGCATCTGTGGATTTCATCAGCTGAAATATATACAGCATCAATGCATTGCACATCATAGTTTTGATTTAATATTAGGTGTATTTCAGAGTTAGAGATGTGGCCATCTGGATACAAGCTGAGGTCAGATGAGCCACAGCTGGGTCGCCTGGGGGAGGTAAAAAGCGTTTAAAACATGCAAAACACCTGATGAGCCTGTATGTACAACGCTGAGGGGATATGTCAACGAGTACCACAAGATGTGCACCGTATGGTAAGCACAGAGTCTAAGCTTGAAGTATATGCACTTGATCTGACAGCTGATGGAACATTTGTAGATTTTGGTCGGTACTTAAATGGAAACTTAAGTTTCGCCAGGGTGGCAAACTCAGTAGAGATTTTCTACACAGAAAGAAGAAGGAGAAGTGAGAACAAAAAGGTGTGGTTTTAAAGAGAGAACAGAGGAGGAGGAGAGATGAGAGAGATGCAGGAGGGCACAGCTGGCTCTCAGTGGTAGCTAATGCTGCCTGGAGGCACACACACACACATGTACTATAAAAAAATGGATTTAAAAAAAAACTGATAGAGAGTCTCTTTCTTTCTTTTATCTTTATTTTCACTTCTTAAATTCTTTCTGCTTAAAAGTTTTTTGTTAATTAATCAGATGGCTTTTGGTTCACACACACAAACACACACATCCATGACTCTTTGATGCACTGTGCATACTATGCGTGTACGCATGGATGTAAAATCAAATCCATTTCTAATTCCTTCTTCTGTCTTAGTCTCTGTAGAAATGTCATTTTTCTCTCCCTCTCTCTCTCTCTCTCACACACACACATATACACAGAGCTACTAGTTTAGTTTCGGAGTCTCTAGAGTGGGGCCCTGCAGTGTAGTATTTCTCTCCCAGCTGACAGGTTCTGTCCTGGGGCAGATAACCAGCGAGCGCTGGGCCCCCTATTCTCATCTGCTCTGTGCTGCTGACTCCCTCATTCTCTCTCTCTTTCACACACACACACACACACACACACACTTATTTTTGAGGTGTGAACTGCTGCTATGCATCACAACTCAAAATACTGAGGAAAGAATTGGAGTATGCAACAGAGTAAAAAAAAAAAAAAAGAAGCCGGAGGGCCTCTCTTTTAAGTTTCATATGCCGTTTAACATACGTTAAATATACAACATACAGTATATATATATCTGTACCCTTAAAGTAAGTGTTCTTCATGTCGACTGCCTCTAGCAGCATCACTCATAGACACACATACACACACACAGTTATTGGTTTATAGGCCTACAAGAGAAAACACAGGGCAATGAATACACACATCAGTGCAGGTTTTATGAAACATTTGTTAGTGCTGGCCTGCCATGTGTCCAGCATCAAATCAAAGACAGCCAATAAAGCTTTGGTTTGTAGTAAACCATTTTACTGCTGCTCTCTCCCTCCTTCGAAAGCGCCAACACAAAGTTTCACTTCACTAGATTATAACAGAAGTTATTAGAGAAAATGATCGACACCTTCCCTGGTTGTTATGCGCATTCAAGACTTTGAAATTATTCTCGAGGGCTACTTCACGCCAAATACAACAAAGGGATAATGGCACTTTAAAAGTGCAGAATAATGATAAAAAATGATTATCGGGAATTACAGTCAGGAATGTCTTCTGGGCTTTTATGCAAAAACCAAAATGTGTTTACTGATCTGGAAAGTTTACTTGTTTATTGAGACTATAAGAAACTGAAAAGACCAGAAGTACTGCTGATTTGGTATAATGTACAATAACACACTGAGAACAGCAAGATTTTTGGCAAGATCTTTTTTAAAAAGCTGTGTGTATGTGTGTGTGTGTGTCTTAAGCTATAGTGGAAGTGGGTCAGAGACACTGGATATGAATGATTTAGTATGGAGAGAGAAGATGGGACGAGAGACCATTAGAGAGAATTGGAAAAAGTGAGAGAGAGCGAGAAAGAGAGTTAGGAAAATGGGTTAAAGCTGGTGCACAGGATAAGAGTTTGTGTGTGTTTGAGAGGCAGAGAAAAGCTCCCCTCAAGGAGCTGTTGTACATCAGAGAGGCTTACAGAAAGACAGCGAGAAGGCTTACACACACTAACACACACACACACACACACACACATGGAAAGAAACAGCATTGACAGGGAAGGGAATAAAATAACTGGAGGATTTGGAGGGAAAACAAATCAAAGAGACGCGAAGGGAGAGAGAAAGGGGGAGAGAGGGAGAGGAATGGGAAGGGGAGGCAGAGAGACAAAGGCGGTAAGAAAGGGATAGAGAGAGAGAGAGAGAGAGAGAGAGAGAGAGAGAGGGCAGGTGGGACTACTGCATGACAGAATGAGGATCTGTTCTTGACACATTTCCCCCTTTTTTCTCTTAAAAAAAAACCACTCTCCTCTCGCTCCCTTACCACGCTCTTCTCTCATTTAAAAACACACTGTGACCAATAAGAAAGGTGTAAAAATACATTATCCATGGTTCGCGGGAGTTTGCCCTTTCCATGAGACCACACACATATATTTTGAGAAGTGTGACTAAAGATGCAGCTTTGTCTTCACTGTGGTTCTTTACAGTAAATCCATTTCTACGCTACGCTACAGAGACCAAGACATCTGCTTACAATCTGTCGACACAAACTCACTCCTGTAACGCTAACCAGTCACAGTAATGGACACCTGCGACTCCCAAATGTTTATGAAAGAGGATCTTTCAAAACATTTTTGATTTATTTGACAATGTGAGAGTGACAAATGTGTTTCTGTCAATCTAACGTATCTATAGAGGCTCCCTGTGGTGCGGCTCTACTTTCCTGTCTATTAAGTATATAAAGACAAATAAGGTGACTTGAAAGCAACTTCACACCTTTTTTAGACACAGAAAACTCAAGTTTTCAAACCAAGTGCTTGTTGCATTAATTCCAGAAATGCCTTTGAAAAAAGACTGTCGAAAAGTTTGTAATTTTATTCCTATTCGCATGTTTTGTATCTTTCACCTTTCTGGGAAATATTCCCAGAAAATCCGCAAAAGATAATTCATATGAGTTAGTTTTTACATCCACTAAGGTTATGCAAATATTATGAGCTGGACACATCAAGATAAACAGTGACATTCATACCTCAAATTATGGAAAATACAGCAAACGTGATAGAAATATGTTTGTTTTATTTATTAATTTGAGGAAGGTACGTCTCCTCATCGTTCCACGCAGATCTACGTAATGTTTTCGTTTGCCACTATTTGCTGTCTCTCAAGTGGAGCTTTAAACTCATGCCTCGTCCATGTCATGATTTATTCACAAAGTCTGTTTCCACTGCACTTCATCATATCTTGATTTTATTAATACACCACTGTTTCATCCTCAGCCAAACATAAAAAAAATTAAAATGAACATTTTACACATGCATACTTTTTTTATTTTTACAGGTTTCAAACCATGCTGTTGTGATTTTCTTGACCTTTCAGGCAACTGTTGGCTTCCATTCATTTCCACGCAATCCACAAATCATAAGCAGACTCTGGGAAGTGAAATATGTCATGACCTTGCCCTTATACAACCCCTGGCAAAAAAAACCCCCCTGGAATCACCAGTCTTGGAGGATGTTTATTCAGTTGTTTTTTAATTTTGTAGAAAAAAAGCAGGTCACAGACATGACACAAAACTAAAGTCATTTCAAATGGCAACTTTCTGGTTTTAAGAAACACTAAAAGAAACCAAGAAAAAAAAACTGTGGTAGTCACTTACAGTTACTTTTTTAGACCAAGCAAAGGGAAAAAATATGAAATCACTCAATTCCGAGGAAAAAATGATGGAATCATGAAAAACAAACAAACAGAAGATCACTTCAACACACCACTAGTACTTTGATGCACCACCTCTGGCTTTTATAACAGCTTGCCGTCTCTAAGGCATGGACTTAATGAGTAACAAACAGTACTCTTCATCAATCTGGCTCCAACTTTCTCTGATTGCTGCTGCCAGATCAGCTTTGCAGGTTGGAGCCTTGTCATGGACCATTTTCTTCAACTTTCTCTACCACAGATTTTCAATTGGATTGAGATCCGGACTATTTGCAGGCACAGATTTTCAATTGGATTGAGATCCGGACTATTTGCAGGCCATGAAATTGACCTTATGTGTCTTCCTTCAAGGAATGTTTTCACAGTTTTTGCTCTATGATGCATTATCATCTTGAAAAATGATTTCACCATTCCCAAACATCCTTTCAATTGATGGGATAAGAAAAGTGTCCATCATCACCACCTTGCCCAATGCAGATTCGCGATTCATCACTGAATATGACTTTCATTAAGTCACCCACAGTCCACGATTGCTTTTCCTTAGCCCATTGTAACCTCGTTTTTTTCTGTTTAGGTGTTAATGATGGCTTTCGTTTAGCTTTTCTCTTCTGTGCTTTTCTGTATTTCCTTTAGGCGATTTCTTACAGTTCAGTCACAGATGTTGACTCCAGTTTCCCCCCATTTGTTCCTCATTTGTTTTGCTGTGCATTTTCTGTATTCAAGACATATTGCCTTAAGTTTTCTGTCTTGACGCTTTGATGTCTTCCTTGGTCTACCAGTATGCTTGCCTTTAACAACCTTCCCATGTTGTTTGTACTTGGTCCAGATTTTAGACACAGATGTGAACAACCAACATCTTTTGCAACATTGCGTGATGATTTATCCTCTTTAAGGAGTTTGATAATCCTCTCCTTTGTTTCAATTGACATCTCTCGTGTTGGAGCCATGATTCATGTCAATCCACTTGGTGCAACAGCTCTCCAAGGTGTGATCTCTCCTTTTTAACTGCAGAATAACGAGCATATGTAATCTGATTCAGGGGTTCGTTTTGGGAAAGAAAATTTACAGGGTGATTCCATAATTTTTTCCTCGGTCGCTTGGTCTTAAAAAAGTAACTGTTAGTGACTACCACAATTCTTTTTCTTGATTTCTTTGAGTGTTTCTTAAAGCCAGAAAGTTGCCATTTAAAATGACTTTAGTTTTGTGTCATGTCTGTGATCTGCTTTTTTTCTACAAAATTAAACAACTGAATGAAGACTGGTGATTCCATCATTTTTGCCAGAGGTTGTATCAGCATTGCCAACGAGAGTGTAACTCTGACAAAAATAAATGCAGCCACAAATGATGATGATGACCAACAGTTGCCTGGAGGGTAAACCCCCAGCACCTCCAAACTCTGCTGCATGAATTCAGTGTGAGTAAGGTACTAATACTTCAAACTGTGGTATTGTCCTTTAAGTCTATCTTTTACCAAGTGTGACTACATGAACAAGCAAAAACAGCTTTGCTAATTCTGTCTCATTGCAATTCAATACTTCACAGGGGAAACTACACGCTGCACAGCAATGCTTCAGTAATGAATTTCACAAATTTTGCAAAAGACTATAAAATGATGATTATTTTCATTATATTTAGCAGCTAACTTAGACACTTTGAGGGCAAAATAAAAACCAGATGATTGACTTCAGAGTTTGGCTGAAACATAATCCATTGTTTCGTTTAATTTATCTTGTACGTTTATGTGCTCACTTTTTATTCTTCACTTGTGTGAATTCGCTGACTTGAATGCCTGTGAGCCAACTTTCCCATTAAGGAGAATAAAGTCTTAAAATGGAAACAGCTTCTTTACATTGTGCAGTAATTTATAACCAAGATCATACTGTTGATGTCAGAGCCATCGGGTTATAATTTTGTCCATTTCTCGCTCCATCTGATGTCTTTCTTGCTCAACATCTAGTCAATCTTGTCAATAGCCTGACCTGTTCTCCTCTGTCTACTAAAGTTTTATTATTTCAGGAATAGAAATATAATTGTTTGGCGCCCGTAACATACAATCAGAGGCTTTTTAAAAAAGAGCATGTTTTGTTTTCTACTTTTTGATATGTTTTCCTTCTTCATTGCTCCCTCTCCCTCTTTAATTGCTGTTTAATGATCTGTTTGATGGCCTGGCACGCACAACCTGTAATCAGCCGAGGAAAACAGGCGAATTTAGGTTTTGCCGCATCCTTTTTTCCTTTATCTGCTCTTTCTCTCCACTTGTTTCTTTTCATTCTGATGTCTTTGGTTCTCATCCATCTTTGTGTAAATTTTGCTCTTGTTCTCAGCTCCTTCTACTTGTTTTAAATCCTCTTCTTATTCAGTGCATTTAATTGGTGTGAGAGCTCTGTAATACATATACAGATTACACATGAAATTACAACAGAGAAGAGTCAGAACTATAAAAGGAGACTCTCTATTTCTCCGCTGTATGGCTTCAGAGACTCTCACAAAACCCTGTTATTTGAATACAACTTCTAACTGCAGCACGTCTTTTATTGCTTCTATTTTCCTGATTCAATCTCTCTCTTAGTCTGTCACAGGGGAGGAGAAAAAAAAAATCAAAAAGCAAAGAGGAAGACAGCCAGAGTCAGAGCGAAGAGGGCAAGAAAGGCAAGTACAGAGAGTGCCAGAAAAATGGAGAGAAAAGAGGCGAAGAGTGGGGCGCCCTCATATGAGCTTGTAAGACTAAGTGTCAAAACTGCATGCCCTTTTTTTGTCATACTAAGCTCTCAACATGTCTGTCATACACACACAGCAAATACACACACATACACAGATTTTCTTGGCACACTGTGGATTAATCTCATTGCTGTCTGAGGGGATCAAAGTGCTTGTCTCTGGCTTATGGCAGCACACCATAAACATGTATGGAGGATGTATTTTTATTTTACGCATGCATGTCTGTCTGTGCGTGCATGTGTGTGTGTGTGTGTGTGTACACATCTCTAAGCATTCCTCTGGGAGCAAAAGCTTCTAAGCAGTCATGCTGCCTCATCTGGTTTTGTAAGTGGCTCTGTGTGTGTGCGTCTCATTTCTGAAGGCAACATGTACTTCTAACGTTACTGATGGCAAAGCTGCTGCTGTGTGTGTGTGTCTGCATGTGTGTGTGTGTTTTTTTTTTTTTTACACGTGCAGTCATATTGTTAGTGATGGCTTTCCAGCTGTGAGGAGCAGAGCTGTCGTTCCATTTGAAAATAAGATCTTTGACTACACGCACACAAGCAGAGGGATGCAAACACACACATACATATACACACACAAACACAAACCGTTGATTAGTTTCAGCATGTAGTGACAACAGCGAAGACACAGACAGGCAGATTGTGAGAAATACAGCCTGCCAGAGAGAAATCAGGCGATAATGACGTTTCCAGACAGATGTAGGCTGAGAATGCAGAGATGGATGGAAAGAGGTAAGGAGGAAAGGAAGATAGGAAGAAAGGATGCAAAGGATAAGAGATGAAAACAGGTTTAAAAAAAGGGAGGAAGTGGGGGAGAAGGAATGCCAGAGCGAGGGATGGAGTGAAGAAGGGATGACAGGAATGAAGGTAGGGATGCAGAGGGAGGTTTGAGGGTAGGAGAGACGCTGGGTGGAAGATAAAACAAAGAACAGAGCAGCAAAGGTGAAATAAATTGAATTTATAGTGTTCACCTTGAGGCATCAGCCAAGGCTCTCGCTGCAGGAGGCTGAAGACAGCGCAGCAACTTGGTGTTTCTGCAGACTTTCTTTATAGTCTAATAGTGCATGTGGTGCAAAACTGTGTTTGTGTGTAAACAGACTCACTGCTTCATTTTGCTATTCTTTTGGGCTTATAGAAGATCCCGTTCCAGTGAATCCAAATAGATTTTGGCATTGCTGGAAGTTTTACCCAGAACATTTCAGTGAATCATAACACATCACCTGATTTGTCACAGCCTGAGGCAGCCTCCCCCACGCAGGGAACGCTGCTAAAATATCATGTTTTATTTCCCCACCAAAGCAAACACAAGTAATGTGACTCACTTTGTTGCCTGTTGCTGGAATCATTGACCATTTGCACTGGCGAAAGAAATAAAATGTCAAAAGTGCATCGCCACCCTTGTTTTTCTACAGCAGAGAGTCTTTTCATTGTGACGCCTCTGTGTTTTCTTTTGTAATGAATGGCCTTCATAAAGGTTACAATCTCCATAACAACCCTGCAAATAAACAGAAATCAGTCTCTCGCTGTTTTATGTTTGAGAACATTTGCTGCAAAAGATGAATTCTGATTTTAATGCTCATAAAAATCCTATATGCAATAATTCTTGCCTGGTAAAAATAATGACCTATAAATTAGTCGACAATTTTGTGCATATGTTGTGAAAGGACACTGCATGAATGCAAGGGAGGAGAACATAACGTAATTGGTTATACATTCAGTATATAAATGTAGTCTGAAAGATTGATGGATGAACGGAAGGAACGAGGGAGACGGAGATGGAGGAAATATAATTTCTTCGGGTATCACGCAGTTTTGTTGGCGCAACTAAGTTGTTGTTGGACAGCTGTCTTTCTCCTCTTCTCATTTTTGCTTTCCCTTCTTTTCTCTCCACCATAAAAACATTTCTGCCTCTGTTCTTTCATTTTATTATCCTCCTACTGCCCCTCCCCCGCCAAACGAGATTTATAAGTCTCGCCCTGACCTTTTTACTCGTTTTACTTCTCCTTGTTTTGTGTTTTCTGCTCTCCTGTCCATCTTTTTACCTCCTCTCATCTGTTATTTTTTCCTCTCATCTTCCAGATTATTCTGATATCAAATCCAAACTGTCAGCGATATTCACACTAATTCAATTGACTATTTAGAAATCGAGAAATATTTGCTGTCACACATTCTAAATTAATTTACACGCATGTTTTTGGATGTGGGTGCCTTGACAAGTATAACACATAAAGAATGTTTTTAAACTGAAGCACAGAAATCATTTCTTTATTTTTGCTTTGTCACATGATATCCATGCAAGACCTAAAACTGATATATTTTGTCTACTTTTCAAAGACAACTTCTATAGTGGACCTATGAATCTGCAATGTTATGAGTCAAATATAAAATGATCCAAACCACAACCATGGCTGTAAACCCTGTTTAATGTTTGATCCTGAGGGACTCCATCTTTCAGACCAAGGCGCCAAACTACTGTTTGAGAAAAGTCTCTACTAATTCAATCACTATGGATGCAATATCACAATAAATCATGTGCGAAAGGACGTGTTTTCCATAATTGTGAGAGAGGAATGTGAGGAAATTTGTTGAATTTCTTGGGCGTGTTCTTGCCCTGAGCCGAATCTCTCAGGCAAAGCAAATGACATGGTTGAAAACTGCTGTTTGAGCAAAGCTGCTGTGAATTCACTGGAGAGAAAAGAGGAGAGATGGTTGCATATATTTACAGTAAACTGTGAGATTCCAACTGTTACAGATGTTTAATTGCAGTGTGGGTGACAAGATGTGTTTTAATCACATTGAGCCACATAAGTGGTAACATTTTTCAAAGTAATCATCACGGCAAATTAGGGAAAAAAGTTGCAAAAAGCTGAAATTATCCTTTTTTTATAACCTACCCTTAAACAGGGAGGAGTTTTTCTTCATCCAAATCGAAGGTCTAAGGATTGATGGTCTTGTATGCAGTACAGATTTCTAAAAACTAAACAAAATCTTTTGTATGTGAGTCTTACATTAATCAAGTCTTGTCGGACATGGACTGTATCGTAAGTTACACCTCAAAATTCCATATACCTGTACCACAGAGACATGCAGGTGTGTGTGAAACAGCAGTACAGTGAAGTAGAGATGTGTGTTAACTGTCAGTAAAGCAGAACAGTGAAGAGCAAGATAGGTTTTAATTCATCCAGATTGGGATTTCAGGCCTGACACCCCACTGTTACACACACACCGTCAGCACATTCCTACAGCTGGCTGTGACACACACACACATACACAGACACACACACACACAGACACCTGCATACTTCAAACTGTACATACGACACACAAGCCCACAAGCACACATGAGACTGGGAAGAAAACGAGTGTGTGCATATTTAGTGTATATCGCAAAGAAAATATGTCTGTGTGTTTTACGAGTGTGTGCATACGTGTGAAGGTCGCTGCAGATGATTTATCAGTGGGAAAAAAAAACGCATGTTGGAGCCCTGCAGGGCAGATGTGTGCATCTGTGTGTAGTTCTATTTGTGTATTTTCTATCTCTCTATTAGTGTGCATTAACATGTATGCATGTCATTAATATGTATTTGCATGTTTGTGGATGTTGCATGTGGTTTTATGTGCATAATATACATGCAAATGTGTGTTTTTTTTTTTTACCAAAGATATATATTCTATTGTGTTCATCCAACACACGCACAAACACCCACACACACACTAACAATATACATCAGGGACTGAAAGTTAGCATAGTGTTGGAGTAAAGAAGATATATACGACCAGATGGTGAAAACTTTGGCACAAAGACAGATAGATGCTCATACAGCTATGTTACAGTGTGTGTGTGTGTGTGTGTGTGTGTGTGTGTGTGTGTGTGAAGTAATAATAGAAGGAAAAGGAAGAAACGAGAGAAGGTGAGAAAGCGAGACAGATTGTCGTATTCCATCTGTAGCTGGTGTATATTTCTGCATGGGAGTTGAGAGTGTGTGCATGTGTGTTAATATATTCAATGTCTGTCCCAGAAACCTCTGCAACATGCCGTATCATATATCAGGTCTTACTGTAACATTAAAACCTTACACCGAAGTAAAACTGGGCAACAAATCAGACATCAAACCCGGAGGAGTTACGACAGCCTGTGTGTACAGAGACAGTTTCATGTGCATTACACCAAGATATATGGACACACAGGACGCAGCCACCTTAAACTTCTCATGTTTTACATGTGGGAGAAAGCCAGAAACAAATGACGTATTTGCTGACCAAACCCTAATGTCTTGTGAAAAATATGAGCAATGGCGTAATGGACATAACTCACAGCAGGACAGCTAGCAGCTACCTGAAACATCTAAACTTTCCACTGAGAGGGAACAGGCACAAAAATACACAATATCCCAAATATGTGGAAGGAATATCTAACTGCATCCTGAAAAATATCATATATTATGCAAAGGCAGAGCATGAAAATGTTGTATTTTTCAGTAAGTTGTCAAATAATGACATATAAATGCAACACTTCTTCATAAACACATGTAGGTAATTCATAGGAGCCTTTAAAGGAAGAATTTCCAGTGTGTTCTGGCTGAGAAAACTGGTACTTTTGATAGTAGAGTACAGGTGGAAACAATAGAAAAAGCAAGTGATATGGAAGTGCCGATGCTGACCGCTGTGTGAAACAATCAATAAATAATATCTTAAAAACAATCAATATTGATGGGCTAGAAATATTGTTTGACCACAGAAAGGGAAAAGGAATAACATTCTCTTCTGTAAGGCTCCTGCCAGAGATTTTACGACTTAAACTGAAGGAAAAAAGGGCGTTTATTTACTTGGTAATGTACTAATATGTGATACAAATGTAATGTACAACCCTGATTCCGAATAAAAAGCTTGGACACTGTAAAAGGTAAATAAAAAAACCTAAGAAGTGGCTTGGCCGCACTCTTACTACGAAGCTGTGCTGCGCATGCAGAATGTGGCTTGGCATTTTCTTCCTGAAATAAGCAAGGCACCCCTGAGAAAGACTGGATGTCTGAATGGAGGAAAAGGTTGCTCCAAAACCTGTATGTACCTTTCAGCATTAATGGTGGCTTCACAGTTGTGCAAGTTATACATGCCACAGGCATTAACACCCCCCCGATACCTTCACAGATGCTGGCTTTTGAACTTTGCGCTGGTAACAATCTGGATGGTTCTATTCATTTTTAGGCCGAAGGACTAAACGTCCACGATTTCCAAAAGCAATCATAAATGTGGACTCGTAAACCACAACATAATTTTCCACTTTCTGTCAGTCCATCTCAGATGAGCTCAGGCCCAGAGCAGTCAGCAGCATTTCTGGATGTTGTTGATATATGGGTTTCGCTTTGCATCGCTCTGCGATTTGAGTCTTAATTTGGATTTATGCATGCATCGACAAACTGTGTTTACGGTTTTCTGAAGTGTAGTAATACTCATACATGCAGTGCTGCCTGAGCGATTGAAGGTCACGGGCATTCAATGTTCAGTGTCTCAGAATCAGGGTTGTAACATCCGGGGTGCAAAGGTGCCTCCTGAAAAAGTGATTCGTGGAGACACTGTAGTATTAAAATTTACCAAATTCTGAGGTTACACAACTTCTTTTGGAGTTGGTGCGTTCGGGACTTAACCTCATGTTCAACAGAAAAGGTCAAATAAATAATTTGCAGTCACATACTGAATGTATTAGTCATAGATATTTGTCTCATGATGGAACATATAAAGTGCAGTCATGTATCTGGCAGCAGAGTTTAGATTTGGTCTCTGTACAGTTAGTATGATCTGTGTATGGAAACACAGCACAGTTCAGATTTGGGACAAAGTGGTGACTTATAGTGATGTTAACCACAACTAAACCACATAATTTGCCTTTGGGACAGTGGAGTTAAATGATAGCGCAGATTGAAATGCCCACTGGAGACTCTTAAATCTAATCATGCACGTTTGTAGGGTGCTTTGTGTGTATGTATGTGTGAGTTTGTTTTTATTGTGCATCTACAGTACATGGAGTAAAGATGCATGTGCGTGTGTCTATTCGTGAGTGCCTGTTCATAAATCTTCATCATGGTGGCTGTGTTTTCTTAAAAGCAACACTGGACAAGTCAGACGTCAATAAATCAATCGTAGCATGCTTGCACACGCGCACACTCCCACATGCATATTCACGTACGAAAATAAGGCCCGCATTCTGAAGCGGTGATGCTTGTTATAATCACATGGGTCGTTAGCACGGCGATAAAATGGCCAATAACTTGCTCACCTGGCCTGTGAATGGACATGCTGCTGGACACACACACACTCTCTCTGTCTCTCGCTCTCTCAAAAACAAAGAAATGCAAAGCTGGTAGAAAACGCAGAGGACACAGCGCAGCAAAATTAAATCACAGCGCATGCCCTCATTCTCCCATAATGCCACAGTAAAAGATAGTCCCACAGCGTGTTTAAACAGGCAGGACATGCTAACACGGACATTATCCTTGGCTTCTATTTCAGCCCAAAGCGTCGTTCCACTAAATTAGCCCTTGTTGTAAGGTCTCAGTGAGGATGTAAAACAGCAGAAAATACAGGGAATCGTCGGACTGCTGGACTCCTCTCAGCTGCATTTAAAGTGCAAACCCATCTATTAAAATTACATTAAATTTACACCGAGTTACAGTGTGTGCATGAGTGTGTGCGGGTTCCTGTGTATGTAATCAATCACATGAAGAGCCAGACAGCAGTACATGGTTATTGCATTAACACACTACTTATTTCTATTGCTTTAAAGTGCAGAGAGAAAGGGAGAGGAGATAAAAGAGGGAGAGGAGAAAGTAAGAGGAGAGAGAGAGTTGATGAGGTGTCGGGTAAAGATCATGTCAATGTGACCGCCGACTACCTTCCTGGAACACTGAAGCAACATGGGAAACTACTGGAGATATCATAAGAGTTGCTAATTTCAGGCAAAGTGTTGAAGGTCGTGTCTGAGTTTTAGAAATGAGAGCAACCAACGACTGATTATGAAACGTTATACTGTAAACACTGTAAGTGAAGGTCAAACTCTACCAGAGAATAAACACTATGTAGAATTTGTTGTCAAACACATGCACATTATAATGTTGAGAGTTTGCTAAAAAGCTTCATATTTTATTTTTAGCTGTGGAAAGCAATGTCAGTCTGAAGGTCCACCACTTTGGTCCAGACAGAAATATCTCAACAGCTATTAGATGTATTGCCATGACTCTGTGCAGAGATTCATCATTCCCACACGATGATCCGACTGATTTTGATGATCCCCCGACTTCCTCTTCCACCACAAGACTGACATTTTTATTATCTACTGAAATATCTTAATGAATATCGGATGGCTTGCCATTAAATTTCTTACTCATTCATGTTCCCCTTTAGGATGAATTACAATAACTTGCTAAACTAAGATGACAACCAGGGTTAACATTACCTGCTAAACATTAAGCATTTTGCTCAAAACACCACAGTAAAAGTACAAACTTACAGCAATGCTAACAGAGCCCTTGATTTGTAGTCTTGCTTTTATATCACTGTGAAACATTTGATTGTGTGTTCAAATGTAAAGCCTTGATCATATTTCGGTACGGACATGGATGGAGACAGCTGTTGACTTGCATGTGAACAGTGCATGCAGCGTTTCCCTACATCTTTCAATTCTGTGTACACAGATATGTTCCACACAAATGTCCTATAAAACATGACAGAAGAAGAGCACCCATGGTCTGTCCGATTAAGTCAAGAAAAGAATATACACTTCACAAAACAAGCCTTGGTTCTCTAGCACGTGCAGCTGTCACACTTGTAGTGCATAAAGTCTGCGTGCTCACAAATTCTGGAGGACCAGTGTACTGTATCGTTGACCTGGAGTAACAATCTCTCACTAGAACCACAGGGCCAAGAAAAACTGAATACAGTTTCATTATGTCCATAAAACTCTCTCCTGTAGCATCATCCCCTTCTACAGTGCCTGTCCAACTCGATGTGTTCCAAACACTCATATTTTTGAAATAATAAAAAAAAAGAATGTATTTCTTCAGTATTCCTTTGAGAAAAAAAAAAAAAAAAAAATCAGTGACTATCCACAGCATTTAGGAGTGCTGCAATTTCACGTCATTTCAATTTCACAATTTTTTATTGATACTTTCAGGGGGAACAAATAAAATTCCATTTGAGTGGAATATTGCAAAACTTGAGCATGTAAAACAAAAACTATGCACGGCCTCAGATTACTGTGGATAAGAGGCAGAATATGTTTTGCTGTGACTTGGGTGAATGAACTCATTAAAAGACATAATGAGTGCGTATAGATCCGCACAAAAGGAAATGGATTTAGCGAGACAAATATGTAGGCAGACTGACAAAAGGGCATTTTCTACAGTGTGTTTGTGTCTTGGCAAATTTCCAACCCAGTTTACATCATTCGATGTTAATGTTCAGCTGGTTTACATATTAACATAAATAAAAGTAATAAAATATGTGTGTTTCTGTATTCTTACTTCATCTCCAGGACCTCCTCCAGGTGCTTCCGCCTCTCAGCCCGCAGAGCGGTCAGGTGACCTTCCTTCTCGGCCAGTGAGAGTTGAGTTGATGACAGCTTGGCTTTCATCACCTCCAGTTCCTGTTTCACCTTCTCCATGGCAACCAGCAGGTCCTCGACCTGTCACACACACACACACACACACACACACACACACACACACACACACACACACACACACACACACGTACTGTAAGACATTTATTCTTCTTCTATTTTCTGTTTTTATGGCTACTACCTTTTTTATTTTTTATTTTGCCTCAATGTGATATTTTGTTTATTTTTTTACTTCAAATTTTTCATTCATTTTTGTTTTCCACTGTTGTCTTGATCTTTCCCTCTGTCTGAGAATCAGCTACTGTGCTTTTAAAATATAATTCAGAAATTTCACTGTTTTTACATGAAATGCTCAACATCAAACAAATCATTTTTCATCTCTGTGTTTTTCGTTTCTCTCTTTATGTTGGTTCTCCTTCTCGTCTCTGAAATATATTTTATCTAAGTCTCTCTTGGGGTGTATATCAGTTTGTCAGTTTAATGTCTGTGAGGTCCAAGTGTCAAGGTCACTGTATTTCTCATGGTGGGACAATCTGGCTTGCCTCCTCACACAAACAAACATACATCGAACAGATGTACCCACAGAAAGACAGCAGCACACACTTGCATGTTTTCTCTTTGGATAGTTCCACTGTTTTCTAGTTATATACTACCAGTGTCTAGTGGTAGAAAGAAAGAAAGGAGAGCAAGAACATCAAGCAAAAGACAGAAGAAAAAAAGAGTACCTGAGAGAGAGAAAGCCACACAGATATACAGTCGTCCCTCGCTATATCGCGGTTCACTTTTCGCGGACTCGTTTCGCAGATTTTTTTAGTGTCATTTTGTATGCTTTTTTTTACAGCGTACTGCACAGTATGAACGCGCATTGTGTTCTGCGTCCTAAATTGGCTAAGGGAGAACCGCACATGTGTTCTGCGTCCTGATTAACTAAGGGAGTACTGTACAAAATGCGTGTAAAAAGGTGTATAAAAGTGTGTGGTTAGGGGTTTTACGGCCTTAAAACATGTATAATAATTGTAAAACTTACTTCGCGGATTTCGTTTATTGCGGGTTATTTTTAGAACGTATCCCCCGCGATAAACGAGAGACCACTGTATTCATTTCCTCTAAAAAAAAATAAATAGCATCAGCAGAAATCAAAAAGTAAAGAAACCCTGAGGATGAGCTGAATCTGAAAGCAGAGAGAAGTCTAAACCTAGACAAAAAAGAGATGGAAAAAAGATGGAGAATGACAAAGGAGAGGACAGAAACAATAATATAATAATAACAATTATTATTGATTGCTGGTAAAAGACTGCGTACATGAATGAATGAATGAATGAATGGTCTGATATGGAAGAAGTAACTTTTTGTACATGTTCCATGAAAGCTGCACCAGTCTACAAGGATGGAAAGTAACTAAATACTGTACTTAAGTACAATTTTGAGGTGCTTGAGTCCTTACAATGAATAATCTTACTTTCTAACAATAATATGTCAATAGAAGTCAACTGTTTCTTTAATTTTCAGGAATAATGTGACATTTTTCTTAATTCTAAGTAGCTTGATCGGTACATAGTTATTCTTTTTTCTTTTAAGATCTGCATACTCATTTCTGAAACTGCTGAAATAATAGACCTGAATAGCTAGACTAGACTTTTTTTGTCTTAACTTGTCAAAAAGACTTAAGACTCAATAATTAAACGTCATTTTTTGCAGCCACAATATGATTTGAGACCTGTTCTAAATAATGAGTACTATGTTTTGCTGGACTTTCATTCTATTTTTACTTCAGCAAAAAATCTGAGCACCTTTTTTACTGCTGTCAGTTTTGTAGCCAACACGTAAAGCATACCAGAGGCAGTAAGAGGAGAATTTGTGTTCAACTACCCATCATGCTGTTAAATAAAAATGTGTGAAGAACAATAAAACTTAATGGTGAAGACATGAATGGACGATGATACAGGATAGTGAGTGAGGATTTGTGATGATTGTTTACCTTTGACCACCTAAAGCCGGTTGTGGTGAACTCATGCATTGGAATGTGAGAGAGCTGCATACAAAAAGAGCAGAGAGAGAAAGAAAGATGGGATGGGATGGGATGGGAGAGAGAAAACAGAGAAAGGGAAAGGAATGACAGCAGTGGGGGAGGAGAAGAAAGGGAGACAAAATGGGGGCAAGAGAGAGTATGAGTCAGAAATAAAAGCAAGGAAAGGAAAGGGGAAAGAGCAAAGGTAGAGAGGAGGGAAAAAGGGACAAAAAGGACAAGCAGGGTGAAGGAGGGAGGAATCAAAGGAGAGTGGAAGAGAGAAACAGGCCACAAACAAAGGTAATTAGAAGAAGAAAGGAGGGAGATAAGATTAAAACAACATGCATGCAGGAAGGAAAAACAGAGAAAAAGGAGAGGAGAAAGAAAGAACTTGTAAAAATTCTCAAGTGAAAAGATAAAGTGCACAGCAAAAGGGGAGAGAGAGAAAACAAAGGAAACAATGCTAAGCACGTGAAATAGACTGAAATAAAAAGATAAAGTACAGGCAAAATACTGAGCAGTCAGAAATACAGGCAGCATTAAAAATACAATTCAGAGAGGAGAGGAGACGAGACGAGACGAGACAAGAGAGAGGAGAGGAGAGGAGAGGAGAGGAGAGGCGGAGGAGAGGAGAGGAGACGAGACGAGACAAGACGAGACAAGAGAGAGGAGAGGAGAGAGAGGAGAGGAGAGGAGTAAAGTGGGGGAGAGATGAGAGTAAAATATGGACAGAGAGGAGTAAAGGAGGAGAGGTGGTGAGAGAATAGGAAAGGAAAGAAGAGAGAATAAGAAGAGGAGAGGAGAGAAGGAAATGAGTAATGGAGGTGACAGATGAGAGTAAAATGAGGACTGAGGAATGAAGACATAGGAGGCAAAGGAAGAGAGGAAGACCTTTGGCCGACATCAGAGATGTAGAGATTGAAGGATGGAGGGATGCAGGGAGGGGTGAGGAGTGACAAGGCCCGGCTGGAAAAGAAAGAAAGAGCTGGAGGAGGAGGACATCAACCCCTTCAGTCGTCTAAGTGTGTGTGTGTTTGTGTGTGGGTGTGTGTTTGTGCAGCAATAACTTTATTTTAAGATGAAGAAAGGACGGAGAAGGGGCACTGAGTTCAAGAATTAAAATTGTCTGGTTAATAAAAGACGGAAAAGCTGGAGAAGAGAACGTCTGTCTTTAGTTTGGTCTCTGAAGAGACAGATGGAGTGTGTCACACTGTTGACTCATTTCTCTGTCACACAGATGCGCGCACACACACACACACACACACACACACACATGCGCGCACACACACACACTCATCACAAAACACACACACACACACACACACCTTTTTTCACATACAGTAGTGACTCATGTCTAGCAGAAAACTTTAGTATATTTTCATGTGGTCTTGGTCAACCATCCATGGGACAGTCCCTTACACACACACACACACACACACACACACACACACACACACACACACACACACACACACACGCATGTTGTCAATATACGGCTGCATACTTAAGGTGTGTGTGTGTGTCTACTAATTTGTAGTCAGGGTGTGCGTGTGTGTAAATGTGCCTGGTTTGGCTGCATTTGCATGTGTGTGTGTGCCAACATTATAATAAGCAATGTGTGCGCCTTTGAACAGGCCGTCCTCATTAGGGAAGGAAATTGTCTCTCCCTCTGTCATCATTTTATAAATCATTATGTGAAAGGTTAATTGCAGTGACGCAGTTGTAAAACGGGAACACAAAAATATTTATTTACAATTTACTCATGTATTTAGAGACACGTTTCCAGTTAGAAAACTAAAGTCGCGTCCATCTGGCTCCTGCTGAATGCAATGTTGTGCTGCGCCGGTGCACTGTTTAAATAGCAGTTAGCACTTCTTTCCGCCATGTTTATGTGTGGGTGTGTGTGTATGTGTGTGTTGGGAGGAATATGTGTATGTATGTTGTGTATTACCATACTGTCTGTGAGCACCACATGCACACACGTGCATGTGTGTCTGTGCTGAAAGGCTGAGTTAGTGTTGTTGATGTTGGGTGAGGACTGCATTGAGTGTTTGGCTGCCGTCTCCACTCGTTCACCACACGCTGACGTTTCTACTCCTTCCTTCTTCACTGAAGCATTTTAACACGGGGACGCTCTCCAGCACCCTGTCCTGTTCTAAATGGTCTCAGTTCTGTCTAATTAAAGCTGCCACTTGTAGCATTTTGAAGCATTTCAATACGTCGCTGCCAAATTAAAGGTGATAGGTTGGGACAATCACAGTACACAAATTAAATCAGTCAACTCCAGGAAGATAAACATGTTGGAAGCGATTTTTTCCCCAATCTTTCCATAACTTGTTCCAATCAACCCAAAGCCTTAGGCCTGATGGCTCTGACAGAGGACCCAAAACTACTGTATCACCTTTTTTAAACAAGAAAAAAAAACACACAGGAATGAAACTAGAAACTAAAAGTCCCTTTGGTGTAAACTTGTTTGTATTCTCACTAAATCTGAAGAACCATGAAGATTAGGCAAATTAGTCTGATAATGGATTAAAAAATGATGGCAACATTTACACAGACTACATATTATTTTCTTTGTAGTTACTGTGAATATAATGAAGACTCTAAACTCCAGAACATTCCTGAGTGTTTCATGGTTATTTATTTCTGTATAAATAGCAAATAAAGTTTCATTTCTCTTGTTCACTCGATTTGTTCACCCTATCACCATTCCCTCTTTTGTCCACTTGTGCTCATTTACATACACTTTGCCTCTTTATCTTGCTTTTTTTAAGCCAAATTACATACCTTTGTGGCAGCCAGTGCTTGTTGTTATCTATGAGAATTAAGCTGCACACAAACTGCACAGAGCCTTATGGCCCTTTCACAAAACTGGATCACCGGTGTGTTTCTGAAAATCCTGAACTGTTCAACCCAAGTACATGCTTGTATTGCAACCCCAGGAGGAAAGCTCTGACTTGGAAACACGTTTCCAACCAAGGAGACATATAAGATGTGTTTTAACAACTTACTAGAAAGGCTAGTGCTAGTGTAAGCTTTCCAGCATGGGACAAATGAATCTTTGTTGCTGGTAATATCACTCCCCTGTCCCCTGCGACTGTGCGTGGAAGCAAATGGCATTGTGTCCGAACGGGCAAGAATTGTGTTTGATAAACAAACTCTGCAATGTCTAAATGCAGTTTAGGTTCCTAGATTTCTAAAATGGTTTCCTGCCCCCAGAAAAATTGGAAACAAATTTCAGCAAATGCTGCAAAACAACATATGTTTGCGTTTAGGAAACAAAAGCTGTCTAGTGGCTGTTGTAGTTATCATTTTTATCCATCAGTAGCAAAGGAAATCAAGTGACACAGAGCTACAAAGTCTGCAAACAGAAGAGGTCAGGGTGGTTGGATATATCAACAAAACAAAAAAATGTTTGTTTCCTGATTCCTATCACCATGGCCACAATTGTTTTCCAGCCATTCTCCTGGACAATTTGGTCAGCTTGCAGGAGATATGTGTGATTCTGTGTTACATATTCTACATAAACATATTCTGTACCTGCTTGTTCATCAACTTCACAGAGACAAATATCCGCATCCAAAATGCTATTTCTGTTTGGTTGCATCATCAGATCAAGAAAAATCCAAGCATCGTGTCATGTGTGTAAGTCTAAACATCTTTTCCTGTAGTACTTTGCATCTTTGAAACTTCAGGATCTTGGCTAGAATTTCAAAGGTTCTGTGATTTTGAATGAGTTTGAGCCTAATTTTACATGGCAATAACAAGCAATTTGCCCTCGCCTGTCCATCTTACTTCCATCGACTTGTCTTTGCTTCTGGTTTGTCTTTCTTCTATTACATTTGTCTATCTAGATCTTATTCTGCTGTGTGTTCCACTGATTAACATTAACCATGTAAGAGGGTGTCAGCAGTAAAACGTATGTTTGCATGCCTGTCTTTATGTGTCTGTCCAGAAGCAGCCTGGTAAGTAAAGGCCAGAGAGGACGGCCAACATTTAGAGGCAGTAATAACAATGGAGTCCAGCCGTTTTGCCAACAGCTACAACGACCCATGTTTTTTCTGCGCAGTTTTCGTCTCTACAGCCCACGCTGTTTTTTCCCACTTGTCAAAACTCATCCAGGCTCTGAGGAACATTTCCCATCTCTATGGCCTCGTTAAGTCACTGGTACCAAGGGAAACGACACACTCCCACTGGTCTGAGGTTGAATCCACTGAACCCTTCCCTTCTGAGGCTCGCTTAATGCCACTATGAGCTTTCCTACTGTCTCAATATAGATAAAAGAGATTACAAATTAGAGTGGTCGGCTTGCGCTCCGTTTAAGAAGAAGCTGTTTGTATGTTGCTGGCTAAAGCGGACAAAATACAAGCTGTTCTTTAAATAGGGATGTATTTACCTCTCGTCCAAATGAGGAGTGACTGGACAAACACACACACACACACACACACACACACACACACACACACACATAGAGCCACACCTGAATGAGCTCAGTTGGCACAGGGCATGTGTGTTGCTGCTGCCATTAGCCACTATTGGCACAGCAATGTTTAGCTATGTCAAAAAGAGTTTTTATGTTGACCTAAAGATGTTTGTCTATGTGTGTTTTCGTGTGCGTCTGTCTAAATGTCTCACAAAGACAGAAAAATGAAGGAAATCCTCTGAAGTGAGGACATTTGTGTAAATAAATGGCTGATAGGGGTTGAGTTTTGAGGAAAGGTTTGGGTCACACAATTTACTGCCTGGGGGTAAGGATTCATCTTAGACGTGCAGTATGTGTATTTGCTGCAGGGAGAGACAGTACCTGTTTCTCGGACTGTGTGCGAGCCTGCTCCTCCTGGGCTAGCACCACCTCCCTCTCCGCCGTGATCTGAACGCTCTCCCTCAGCGCCTCCTCCAGCTCCTCAATGCGTTCTTCCTTCTGGCGTAGGGTGTCCTACAGAGTGAGAGTATGCAATGTAAAGAGAGCACAAACTGTTGGACGATTATTTAGGAACAACACTCAAAAGTCTGTGAGTAATTTGCCAGTTAGCATTTATACACATTAAGTATAGCTAAATGATGGGAACGCGAATATCCAAGATTTGTACCAGTCCATCAAAAAGTTGTGGAGATAAAACATGGTGGCGCCAGAGGAAAATATCAGGGGATCAATAAAGTCAATAGGCTTCATGTGTGTCTGTACAAAATATAATTTCCAATAGTTTTTGATATATTTCAGTCTGGACCAAAGTGAAGAACATCCATCCCTTGAGCTGCTAACATGGCTAAAAATACCAGACATTTGAAGGTTCCTGCTTCTCAGTCAGGATTTATTTGCTTGACATCATTGCAGCTTGATTATCTTTGGATCTAGCTATTTAGGCCTGGGATGTTGTGATGACCACTTTCTTACATTTTAATAGATCAGACATAATTCTTAAATGCAGCACTAGAGAGTTGTAATAAACAGTATCATAATATATTACTGGGAGTTTTCTAGTCCTGGGTCATTAAATGGTTTCCAAAAATATTATTTTAGGCATGCTTTTAATCAAAATGTACACTAGCCAGAAAATCAATTGATATACTCATATACAGTACAAAACTTTCCTTGATCTAACATCTTTCATATCTGACAGACTGTGTATCACATCAGTTTCCCTGTCACATTCTGCTAAACATGTCCCCAGAGTGAAAACTTTGGACACTCCTCATTCCAGTTTGCTGCTCCCAGTGACTGAAGTAAGCTGCAAACGATTCGCAAATTAGATAATCTGATCTCCATCTGCCTCTGAGGAGTCTCAGGAATTCCCAATCACACATTAAGCTGTTCCTGAGTAAAATCACTACATGAACTCTCCCCTGAATTCCCATAAAGAACCATGTGTCCCCTTGCCTGGCAACTGACTTTCCTGGATAAATTAGAGCTGAATGAATAACTGATGGAGACAGAGCAGGAGGCAGAGGATGAGACATTACAGTGGCCATGAACAAACCTCGAGGACATCTCCAACATATGTGCTGCAAATGTGAATCCTGTTCCAAATCCAACATTACTTGGTGTCTAACTATGCAGACTGCAATGCATTTTAATTGGATTAAATCTTCTTATTGTATTGAATTAGATTTATGGTCTGAATTATACTCACATTCCATTTACAGCCTTCAGTGCTGGTTAAACTATGCAGAATGGCTTACAATTGACACACACTAGTTATGGTTGTAACCACTGCGGTCTCATAAGTCTGAGTGAGTCACATAGCCATCAGCTCATCTCCTAACCGCACACAACTTCCAAAAGTCCTTAAACCAAAAATCAATCATAGCTAGAGGGAACATACGTTTTTTTGCACAAACAGACACACATAGAGTACAGTACACACACACACACACACACACACACACACACATGCAGAAAGAGTGTTTTCATCTGCCTCTAATCAGAGAGACCACTGAGGTTAACGATTACTGGAAGAGAAGAGGGAGGAGGAAGAGGAGGACAGACGAGGAAATAAAGAAAAAAAAAAGAAGAAAAGAAAGTCCGGGAAAGTTTAAGGAAAATTAAGGGCGAAAAAGAAATTAAAGGCAGAAGTGTGGAGGTAAAAGAAAACAAGAAATATAAAGAAAAAAAAGCCACACATGGTTGTTCATCTCGTGGTCACTCGACACCTCAGCAGACAATTAGGAGATGCTCTCACACCACAGGAAGTATTTTGAAACCCACAGCATTCACTACATAGTTTAGTGTGTGGGTCCCTTGAGTCTCCTCTAATCACCTCTCCTCCTCACCTCCTTTCTCCCCTTCACTTCTATGACCATTTTCCTCCTCTCCATCTTCCATCTGCTCTCCCTGTCAATCATCCTCGTCCCTGAGCGAGCGCTGCATTGTATGTGTGTGTGTGTGTGTATGTGTATGTGTGTGACAGCGAGTGTGTTTGACATTGCCTCAGGCTGCTCCCTGTCACAATTGTCACGTTATGATGAAGCATTGTTGTGATAGCAGACAATATTCAAGGTAGGACAGAGAGAAGGAGAGAAACTTTTTCTGTCTCACACGCCACCACCTCATCACCCTCCTTTAACTTCCTCCTCTACCTCCTCCCTCTACCTCCTCGCTCCTCTCCCTCCCTCCATACCTTTATCTGCTGGGAGCTTTCATTCAGATTGTCCTCTCTCTTCTTGGCGTCCTCCATCAGCTGGGCATTCCTGCTCTTCTCCAGCTGTTCCTTGTGTTTCAGGTTGGCCACCTTCTTCGACTGGTCCTTCATCTGCCTGCACACACACACACACACACACACAATATACAATGTAATTCAAAGTCAATGCATCACCTACAAACTGTATCTCTACACGCTCTCTGGAGACATGAGTCATGCTACATTGCGCAAAGTTTTGGAAATCTCATCTCTCAGTGCAGTAATTATGTGTTTCACTACACAGCTTAATAAAATCATAATCATCTCTGAACTGATGACACAAACACAAGTGTCAAGAGAATAAATGTAGTTTTGACTTTTGTTATTTTTTAAATGGGAACATTTTTATATTTTTGTGACAAATTAGATTCCTGTATGTCTAAAGCACTCTGGTAATTGTTTTCACTGCTCCCTGCTGTCAGTCTGTTTGGAGTTCATAAAGAATATGCTATTAGTAGTAGTTATAATGTAAATGCACACAGAAAACGAGTTACATCACTGTCATTTGGACGACAAACATTTTAACATTAGAAAGCTGGTTTAAAAAGTAGATTTAAGTCTGTGTAAAGTAAGAATAAATGTGTATTCAGAGTTTTTTAGAGCAAAGAAGAAACCCAGCCATATTTGAATGCTTTAAAATATCGACAAGTTTATGAAATTAGGTAAAAATGAGCAGTGTTCTCAGCTCCAGGACTGTGGGGGCGTGTCCGCTGAATGTGCTGAAGCCACGCCCACACGTGGGAGCAGTCAAGCAGCAATTCTGAAGCGACTGAAACGTGTCAGATGAGTTCAAAAAATGACATGACTAACTTTGAAACACTCTGAGCGAGATGAATTAATCTCTATCTCAGTGTTGGGGGTGCAGGGGTATGCTCAGGGTGGCCTCAGTGTGTCATCAAGCCACCCTTTAAGACCGCCCACAAAATCCTGGACTGAACACTGGTGAAAAACTGTTTTAAACTCTAACTCCAACATATTTAATGTATATCGACCCCACATGTATGCACACACACACTAATTGTGTGTGTGTGTGTGTCCTGTCTTTTGCATGTCTCGTGCACTTCGCTTATTTGGCCTGTGTTTTCCCTGCTGGCAGGGAGAGATAATTATAAATCAATAGTACAAGGACAGTAGAGACAGGTTAGGGAAGTATCATTTGGATAAGGAACGTCCTGTTCATTACTGAGCAGAAAACCAAAAAAGGCCGTTATGATATTATCTGTATCAGTGGGTAGGTGTCCGAGACAGCCCATTAAAAAAAAAATGTATAAGAACCAACTGTTAGAGCTCCACAGGGAGCCTTTTCTCTGTAACCCCTTTTTGTGTGTTGCACTGTTAAACTTTGATACTTTAAATCCAGTCTTCCTTATTAAAGGGTTTTTTAAAAAAAAATTCCCATAACACACACGGCGACAACATTCAAACTGCACCTATATTCACAATTCCTGGCAGGACACACAAGTGCAGATGATATTTAATATATAAAGTATGTATAAAAAAAACAAATGTATTCAGGACTTCTGTTATTGCCATTAAGATGATACTGCAAGACAATCTGATTAACTAATCTGTGCAATCCAATGCCATAATGAAATCCCTTAGGACCAATATAATATAAAGATCAATAGAGGAATTCAGTAAAAAGCTATGAATTAATGACTAGATGACATTTGAGATTTCTCCATGGTGGGAAGCCCTGTCCACGGAGGGATTACTGGGTGTCGGGAAGCAGAGTTTAAATCATCATCTGGGGAATGAGAGAAAGAGAGCAAGAGAAAAAGAGTGAGAGAGAGAGAGAGATTCCTCATGGGAGCAGCAGGGTTGGGAGATGGAGAAAGGTTTAATCCCTGTTTAAGCTGTCTGGAAGCCATTGTGGCTCTGTCACAGACCTATCGGCTATCACACCAGCTTGACTTGATAACGACCTTTCATACCTTCCATACACCCACAGCTAATACCAGTAAGGTTTAACACTGTCTACTGAATCATGACACAGATAAAAGAGAAGTCAAACACAGAGGACAAATCTGGAGGCACACACATGTAGGCGCAGATCCAACAAAGACACTCGCAAGACTAAACTGCTGACTAACACGTTAGAAATTGATCAAACTCAATAAAAGTCTTTTGGCTTTGCGTGAGTCTTCTGTGTGTTTGCATTTTTGAAAAATATTCAGTACGCTACGTCTGCCTGCGCTGTGCAAATGTTTATGCATGTGTGTGCATTCCTGTTTGTCTAACTTTTTTACAGGCTCGTAGATAAATCCATTTTCTTCACTTCCATTGCTGCAGCTGCCAGTAAAAGAGCTGACCTGCAGTGATGGGAAGCAAACTCACATCGGCAGCAAGGCATGTGCACTCATGGGAAATCATTTTTACAAGCCGTACACTGCGTATTTTGTTCCATATGGTGTAAACAGGTTTCAATCGTCACATGACCTTTGACCTTAGTCTGTGCACCACAAAGCTCCGAGCTTAAATGCATGCCTTTGCAATGTTACAATCTCACAGTATGTAGTTTCACTTCTTTTATTTACACTGCTTTACTCCTTTGAGTGCAATCTTCTGTCTGTAAAAAGTTTATTTGTTCACATCTTGAGTGATATGTGCATGTTCTAATGTCTAAATACCACCTCTCTTTCATCTTTCCTGTCTGTCTAAGTCATAAACTACCTGCTAAACTAACCTTAAGTAATGGGAGTAATCCATCAAATAGCTTTTACATCAGTATCACTGCCAGAAGAGTTGAGAAATGATATTGGCAGAGGATGGTAACATAAAATTCTCAATGTGTTTGCTAAAAGGTCCAGGGGGCCCAATTCCAAAACCGTCCAGATATATTTGGGAAGCTGGAAGAAAACTTTAAATGCGAAGATGGAGCCAAAACTGCTCTGCAGCACCTGGTGATTCAATGCTCTCAGAATAATAATCAGTGGTTTAAGCTGCGTGTGCACACGTGTGGTTTTCGACTTGTATTGTTTTTGCGTGCATTTTAAAGACCTACACATTGCATCGTTAACACATTCAAATTGGGTTCAAATGTTAAACAGGAAAGCAGATGAAGTCAGCGTGGAGTCAGATGCATAACGGTGTTTTTTTTTTGTCTCCTTTGTTCGATGCTGATTTTCAGTTTGCATCCCGAATGTGGAATAATTTGAATATTTGGGATCAATTTTGTGCTCTACGCCCTGTGTGAGTGTGTAACAGGTCATAAACAGGCAGGAATGTTCCTATTGGAGGATTTCCAGGAAGCTTAAACCATCTGGTTAGCTCTCTGAGGTTTCCCCCCTTCATGCTACATTTATTGTACGTATGCGAGTGTATGTGGAATAGACTTTTAGTTTGAAATGTTTCCTATTGACTTAACACTAATTTCCCGTTTACACTCCCTCTCTTTCCTCTTTTGCCAATGCTAAACTCTTGTTTTTGCTCGAGCCTTGTTTGAATGTATCACTTCTTAGCACGTAGATCATTTGCATGTGTAACTATCACACATTTGCATCAGACCACAGCATGTTCCTCCTCCTCCTCCTCCTCCTCCTTTCATTGGAATTTTTTTGCTCACCAAAACCAACACTGCTCTTTCCCTCCACTTATTTGTCCCCATTTTTTTCATCTCACACATCTCTCAATTATTTCTGTAAAAGGCAATCACTTATTTGCCTCAGACCAATGTGTGAGTTCACAGCCCCCCTTTTCCTTTCTGTCTTCTCCATACTCACTCTCTCTCCAAATACAACATTACTCTTTCCTCTGGATGAAATATTCTCATCAGACCATGGACCATTTCTTCTCTCCTTTCCTCTCCCTGATTCCTTCCACTCCCTCTTTTGTCACTTGCATCTCCTGTGCTTTACTCTCCCTCTGACTACTCCAAGCCATCACAAACTCTCACAAATTCGTCTTAATAATTATTTCTCATCTGCATATGGATATCTAATTTATCATGACATTAATCATCTGTATCCTGTTATCAGCTGGTAATAGCTATTAGCTGTCAACAACATCTGCACAAGGGAAATCATAATATATACTGTATAAAAGGCAGGAGAAAAGAGAATTTTCCCATGGCTTATGATAATGTATCACATTAATACTATTATGTAACTGAAATGTTGCGACACTGGTTCAAACTTTACAGCGTACACACTGCGTCAACCATTTCCCTCTCTATCCTGCCAATCTATGTGACATAGATACAGCTTTTAAAAAGTTGCAGTTACAAATCAATATGTTTGATTAAACACTAAAAGACTTTCATTACACTCGTCGATTTGAGGAGCAGAAGTTGCCCGGTGAACTTAATGGCTCGGCTCAGTGGAGGCAAAGTGCCATTTGAAGCTGTTTTAATATGTAAAATACTTCCTTCCCTCTGAAAACGCTTTCAACAACTGCTGCAAAACCGCTGGGTGAGGCGGAATCACAGGAGAGTTCACTTTACCCACAACGCTGTAAACACCACATACAAATGTGCAGTGAAACCACGTCCGCACACACACACAAACGTACACTCACTGACACATGGCCTAAGCCCACATGAAGACACAAATTTACCCAAAACTGTGCTGATAGTGGGAAGACACACTCACACACACACACATAGTTGGTGCTGTCAACTGTTCCAAACACAACCTGCTTTGTATTACAGACCCTCAGTCGGACCACACACATACACACATATTTGAAACACACAGTCGTGCATGCAACAGCACGTAACATAACAACACGAGGACATTTTCCAACCTTTGCACATTAAAAGACGTGCAAACATGGTGCCACATACAGTAAACATATGCTAACCTGTGCTGTAAACAGAACCGAACATTCTTGTTGACGGTATTTTAAACTGTCTAAATTATACAAATATCATCATGTACTGACTGTACACATGCTCATCTATACTACTATACTCTGTACAGACAGAGAATAGCCTTCATTAAAACTTAAAGTTGTAAAAAATATATATATCGAGTAATGCTGTACAAATGAAAAACACACACATAAACACACAATCTCATAAAGTTCAGTAAACCTCAAAGTCTCCAAACTACATTTTTTTAAATCTCCCTCATTAGCATGCTGCTGATATTCAGGGACCCACATTAAGGTAATATTAATATTACATTTGGAGTCCTGTATAAATATTTGATCAGAAATGCTCAGGGGCCTCATGTATGTTTACTGCACATAGTTCACCCAACATTAACATCAAGGATTTCCTTTTAACGAGTTGGAATTCAGTATTTCCTTTGAAAATACAGGAAATATTGGTTTGGTTTCCTAAGCCCATAAAAACTATAAAACATTAAAAAGAAAAAAAAAAAAAAAGAAAGATCAAAAACATAATAGTTGAGTCTTGAAAACTGTCTGTACCGAAGAAAAACTTACAGTACAAGGAGGGCATTTTGGAGGAATAAAGAAAGAAATACTTATGTTGTTGTTTGCGGAATGGCTGTAGAAAATCCCTCAGGCAGAGAAGCAAATTTGTGAGGTAAATAAGGAGGAAAGGCAGCTAAGACCCGTGTGTATGTGTGCAAACATCCACAGTGTGGGTTACTGGAAACTAGCCGCAAAAAAAACACTATAATACAACAGCGGACAGAATGAAATGTCTTTTTTAATAGCATCTGTCCTTATGAAAATAAATCACATTTACGGCATGTATCCACATTTCAGAACTAACAATACAACTAAAGGCAAAGTGTTTAGATAATAGTAATAGTATAAGCTTGTGACAGAGAGCTGCAGTTGATGTTGGCAGTATCTTTGTTTAACATGGAGAACAACAAAGTCCCTGATTTAAACACTGACACTCTGTTCTTTAGCTCGTGTTCATCTTTTGATCTGAACTCTAGATTATATTGTAGAAGAGTCAACAGCACAAGAAGATTACTATGTTTCAGTACTTACAGTATGCTGTTAACTGTACGCATGAAATACAGCATTCTAATGTTCTGCTTTGGTTTCTGGATCTTTAATAGCTAAAAAAACATACTTGGTTACTAAAACATGAGAAAATAATGAAATTTTAATGTGTGTGATGTATTCATAAAGCTTGCTTTATTTGAACCAAAATAAATCATCTATATCATCTATGTCATACGTAGACTGACCTTATTCAGCTATGGAGAGTTCACGCCGCAGGCAGGTTTATTCCCAATAAAAAGATTATTTATTTTTCATGTTGTGTCAAGAACCAGGGCTAATTTGGGGAAAAAGCAGTACTCTTGACCCACACTTACTTTACCTCTACTTACTATTTTGCCATCACATTTTAGCTTGTGACTAATTGTGGAAGCATGCGTGTGGTATGTGCAAGAATGTGGGCTAATATTGAAACAAAATATTATAGAAAATGCTTATTTTGTATTACATTCCAGCTGTCTCATAGTTTGTTTTCATTTTAAATATTGCAGTATTTTGATGGTATAATATATCTTCAAAATTTAGTGCTGGTGGTACCTCTATAAGTAGGCCTATTTACATTTATTTATTTTATTCATTTAGTTATTTGAGTTTCAAACATATCTCAAACATCAAGTCACAATGTAGGATAATATACTGCTCATATAAATAAATTACTTTTAGGCAAACAAAAGGAATATTTATTTGTTAGTAATTAGCCCTGAAATATTTCATTATTTGGTCTAGTAACATTATTCTATTGTTGTTTACATATTTTATCGCCTTCAGCAAATGTGGCAAGCTCAGTTTGTGGCAAAGCAAACAGTTACAAATCAATAGTTGTCTACATATTGGGTTTTAAAAAGGTTAGAAGAAAAGAAAATATGTGTAAAAGGAGAGGTAAAGGAGGCTGATTTTGCAGAAGAAGAGTTATAATAATTTACAAAACAAACTGTAATAGGATAAAAAGCATAATTTACAGTGAGCAGCCACAGAAAGCTGTACTGTAGATCTTTCTATTTTCTGAATACTGAAACAAAAAGCGTGTTTTGTATTTTCCCTCAGTGCTGCAAATACTGTTTGTGTGTGTGTATGCAGGTATTTTAATTAGATAACTCTCAGCAGTCATCCCCACTGTAGCGCTGTCACCTATTAGCTGGAAAAGTCCTTATTGCATGTGTGTTTGTCTGTGGAAGACAGAAAAAACAATGTGCATGTCTGTGTGTGTGTGCCTGCTTGTTGTCACCCATTAGCTGACAAATCCCTGCACCACCTCAATGCTCAGTGCCATACAGGACCTCAAAGGGATTACACACATACTCACACACACACAAACACACAAAAAAAACAATGCAATTCTTTTTTAAGCTACAGAAACCTTGATGTCAGACATTTGGCAGTGGATGAGGAGTTCCTCAGCTCACGAACAAAACAACCAAAAGAAAAAAAGACAAGATGAAGAAAAAAAAAACACAAAAGAGGACAGAAGAAGAAAAAGAAGTCTTCTGCCGTCTACCAGACAGCATGGCAATGCTAACTTTTTCTTTTGTTTTTTTTTCCCCCTCTAGAGTTGAATCACAAAACCCCAGAACAACAGTGATGAAAAAGCTGACAAGACAGCAGGGGGAACAGTGGCTCTGGAAGTTGAAACAGAAAGAAAAAAAACAGTAGAGAAGGAGCTGGCACAGGGGAGACCTTTACAGCAGAGCAGAGCGCACAAAACACTCAGACCACCAGATTTATGCAGGAAACAGAAGGGATAAGTGGTTATTATGTGGTCGATCACAATGTGTAGGTCAGAGAAATTTCAATATGACTTTGATATGTCTGTTAGAAAAGACCAAATTCAGACTTGCATGCTGAAATCTCATTACAGAGTCACCTCCTGAGCACAGATAGGACTATTTAAAAGTCAAAAAAGAAAAAGATGGAGTTTTTTTAAGGATATGAAGGATATTTTACAGAGTGGTACCTAAATAAATCGTTATGTAGACATTCCTATTCACCTGATGACAGCAAAATTATATTTATCTGTAAAATATAGAGCTACAGCCAGCATCCAGTTATCTTAGCTTAACATAAGACTGGAAACGGGGGGGTGGGATCCACCTGCCAGTACCTGTTAAACGTTTTTTCTCATGCCATCATCTCTTTTGTTTAATCCCTAATAAAACTGAAGTGTAAAAACCACAAACAGCAGTTTTATGGATGGTTATTTGCCGGACTATTTCTTGGCTAAGAGCAACGACCTCTTGGAGTTTCTGATTACCTAGCAACCTCATGCAATGACAACAACACATAACATGTTAGTAAGTGAGCTTTAGAGGTGCTGGTAGACTAATTTCTTATACCTTTGGACAGAACCAGGCATAAAACATATTTATGTGTGAGTATGAGATTGGTGTCAATCTTCTCCTCTAACTCTCAACAAGAAAAAAGATAAAGCCCATTTTTCAGTGGGCTATTCCTTTAAACCCACAACTTAATTGTCTGTTTGCAACATTCGTGGCAGTTTCGGGACCTAATATAAAAGGCCATAAAAGGCTGTGAAACCTTTGTTGAAAATTCAAAATTGTGTCAGGAAAAAGTGTCAGGAACAAAATGTGGAGTGATTTCTCTGTAAGAGCCACAAGGCCACAAAAAACAGTAACAAAACTTAGAAGAACTCTGAGCAAAAGTTCACAGCTGTCCAAGCTGATGACGGAGACACATTGCTTGAACATTTTTTTCCTGTTTGCTGTGGTAGCTTGAAATTTGAACTTGTAGTATCTTGACAGGATTAGCAGGGTGCTATAATGGAGGGTGCAAGAAAGAAACAAAAATGTTTCCTCTTCAAAGAGGCGGTGATGTGGCAGAGAAAGAGAGGAGTGAAAGTCAAGATGTCTCCTTCAAAGACAGACTGACATGATGAGAATGATTAAAAACAGAGTTTATGACAGAGTGAAGGAGATGAGAGAGTGTCTCGATGCAAGGACAAGCAGTATGACAACGAAGGAGAGCACGATGAGGGAGGGAGAGAGAGAGACTGGCGAAAGAAGAAAAATAGGAGTGCAGTACTAACCTTGAGGCAAGACTGGGTCGAGCAGGAGACAGCGTTGCATTGTAAAGATAAAAGAAAGGGAAAAAAGACGGAGAAGGAGAGGGAAAGGTGAGAGGGAATACAGGAGTTGAGTGCTAGGTTAGCCAGCTTGATCACTATTCAAAGAGGTAAGAGATGAGAGACAGAGGAACTGACAGAGATACAGCTGGAGAGAAATAATTAACCATACGGGCAGACACATAAACAGAGAGACAGGCATGACCAAGCAAACAGCGAGGCAGGCAGACAGACAGTAACATAGACAGGCATCGGTATTAAGGCTTATTATGAGAGGTCTGCTCACCTAACCTGACCTCTACAAACGTTTAAGGTCACATACACACACACACAGCAGCGAAACTGCAATCACAAACCATATAAAGCGAGCAATTAGCCAATAAAAGCATGAGCTCAGAGCGGGTTCACTATGAATTATTTCTTCTTGAATGGTTTTCATACTGCAGATGACTTCTTTCGCTTCCCGCTGGGGCCACTTGAAATGTACGCAGCTTGTGGATTTGTGGAGAAGCCTCCACCAGAAGGCACATGGCATGAGATCATTAAGATATGAAATTTGAAGAAAACTCACTTCCTACATTGGTTGACCCTCAAAGTATTCCACACAATCATTCCTCATGTGTTTGGTTGAACTGGCAGAGCACAAAACTCCAGGGTGAGCTTATGCCTGGGAACGCACGCTAATGACGGCATGCCAGAGACAAATTGTCCATTACAGAACAATATAACACGCAATAAACTTCTCTAATTTCCCATTACTCAGGTTTATACTCTACATCTCTCTAAATCTCCTTCATTTTTCTCTCTATTTCTTTCTTTTCCAGTCTTTTCTGTCAGTTTCATTTCCCTCTCTCCACCATGTTGTCAGTTTTTCTTGTCTTTCTCTCTGCCTCCATCCCCACCCGTTATTTCATCTCTCTCTCTCTCTCTCTCTCTCTCTGTTTTTCTCCCTCCACCACCACACCTTCCTTTCCCCTTTACTCTCTCTTTCTCTCTTTTCCACTCTTCTGTCCAAATCCTTTATTTTGGCCTTCATGGCAGATTTTCAGCTCCATTTCCCCTCAGTGTGAAGTCACTCAGTCTGCTCCAATTACCATCCTAGTTACTGAAATAAATAACCTGGTACCATTACAGCTGGATTTAAACTACAGGGGAAAGAGGGAGGGTTGATTTTTACCCTTGTTTAACCCACATCTGATCTTTTCATTAGTAATGTTCCCGCTGTTCACTCGTAGCCCAGGGTGAGCCTTGGTGCCAAGCTAAGAATTGGCCACAGGCAAATGTATCCTCCTCTGACGTACCTGCTAGCTCGAGGCTATGTCTTATAGTTCACAGCAGGGTGTGGTAGCCCTGGGATAAAGCCATCATTAAAACACTCTGGGGTACAGGGTCAGTGCTTGCAGGTTAAAAAAAGCCTAGTTGCTAAAAATGTCTTATTATAAACTTAAACACGGTATGTTTGTTAATCTATAGATTTCTGAACAGCCAGTAAAAGAGAATTCTTCCATTAAGTGCATATTTAAGACTGTAGTTAAATGAAAGCCACATATAAAAGTCAGCTGAATTCAGGATTTTTAAGCAACCTATGGAGCTTAAATCAGCTTAATTAGCTGGCAAAATCTGTCAAGGACCTAATATTTCCAGGGTTCCCAAGCCTTTTTAAACATCAAATTAAGGACTTTCCAGTCCCAATTTCCCTTAAATCAAGGACCCAACATGTCATACATGCCACTTCACCCAACATGGTTAAAATGCCACATAACCGTCACACTTTCTTGTGGTAGGTGGCATGGTGAAACTATGACGCAACTGTGGGAGACGAAGCCTGTTTACTAACATTAAGTGAAAAAAATTGGCAAAAGAACTTAAATTTCTATTCTTGCACAAAATAAATCAATTCAAGCCCTTTCAATGATCATTTGTGTCTATTTTCAAAAGCTTTTCAAAGGCTTTGATTCCCCCCCTCAAATTCACAAAGGATTTTAAGGAAATGTGAGAACCATGTATTTCAAATATAAGATTTTTGAGTATTAAATCTGCTAATAATATAATTGTTGCCTGCAGTATGTCTGGGATTTAAAAGATGTAGCAACAGTAACTAAGTAAGGGGGGGCGGGGCTTACATAACCGTGAGTTCTGCCCTTTTCATGACTGTTTCACCATGTCAACACCTAACCACAGCCAGGGATAGTTTCTCTCATCACACATCTAACAGCTAAATGAAACCACTAAATGAGAGGATGTAAAAAGTATCATACATCCTTACACTCTCTAATATAACCTTTACAAACCACTTACTTTCCAGTAATGACTGTTAGTGGGCCAGTGTGTAAAAGGGAAAGTTAAATTTTCCTCATAAAAATCTACTTAATCTTAATTTTACTATTAGGATCGTGTTCTCAAACATACAGTACTAAGACTAGATTTAATACCTGTCCGGTTTCCTAAGAGCAGCCTGCGAAGTTCAGATATTAAATATCAGTAGAGGAGAAGCTTTTATTTTATTGTAATCCACAGGGAGAATGAAACATCTCTCAAATACATATGATATCAGAGCGTAAGAGCTCAACCATCTGTGATTTTAAATGGTTATAAAGTTATATTACAATGTTATCCACAAAGCTAGTACTGCTGTAAATCTGCATTTGTGGCTACTGGCAGACTAAACACACACACACACACACACACGCATACGTGAACAGACGCGTATGGTTAAAACCCAGCAGTTTGAAGTCAGCAGGTGCTGAATTATTAATAGTCTAGTATTTCTATTGGCCAGACGGAGGCACAGTGAGGAAACACTGAATCTCCCTAAAATCATTAGCAACCATTAGTTTTATAGTCAAACTACTAAACACAGACAGAAAGAAAGAGAGAGACAGAGAGAGAAGAAACTGGAGGAAAAGATTAAAGAGAGAAGGCGCAGACAGACAGCATATGATAGCTCAGAAATCAAAGGCGTTGGGAGGCGTACAGACAAACAGAGGGACCAGTATCCACAAACAGCTCTTATCTGTCTTAACCCTCGAAGAAAAACTTAACTCTGACTAAGATATAACCTCTGCAGATTTTAACCTTATTATTTAACTGACTTACTCCTGAGGCTTCACACAGAAATACTCATAAACAGAAACACAGGCAAAGCAGACTGAAACATTCAGGGAGACAGGTAAACACAGAGGCAGGCAGACAGGCATGCAGGCAGACAGATATTTAGAGATAGACAGAGAGAAAATATATATCAAGACTAGCCAATGAGGTAGATAGTGTAGATAGGCAGAGACAGACAGGTTAAGCCAAAATTACACAAACAGATAGAAAGTAGTTAGAAAAAGACAAACCATTCCTATTAGCGTAAAGGAAAAAAAAAAAACGGAGTAAACTGTCCAGACTCCTAATGAAAAGAAAATAGTGAGTTATACCCTGCAAGTCAGGCATCCTCGGCTGAAAGTTAAACAAAAGTGAAGCGTGAAAACAGAGCCACTAAATGAAAGAGTTGCATCATTGACAGGAACAGAAGCTCAAAGAGTTTTCAGGCTGCATAGCAGAGACTCTGGTGCCAAACTGTGCCCTCATTTTACAAACTTTTGGGAGCAGTTTGGCTTGTCATACTGCAATATAACAGATGACAAAAAAACTTTTGTGCTGATGCACAGATGTGTAACAGCACAACTGGTGCTGATAACTGCACTTTAAGGGGATTTTCTTTAAATGTACACTTAGTCCAAATAAGCCACATTAGGTCTGGTGATTCAACGAATGCTGCAACTCTTTAATGGGGATTATTAGTGAACATACTCAGCTTTGTTCCATGTGGAAAAAAAGCTTGCAAACATGAGAAATCTCTTGACTGTTTACCTTTTGATTTGATTTTTTTAAATGATACTATGTGAAAAAAAGGAATTTAGGGTTGCAAATAATACATTATTTTCTCAATTATTCAAAATATGTATGAAAAATGCAAATGAGTGTATGCAAATTACTTGTTTCAATTTAATATTGCAAGAAAAGCAAATTCTCAGTTTTGAGAGGCCGGAAACTCAGGTTTTGCAATGAAATGTTTATTCTTACATACTGTGTGTGTCAGACACTGTCAGACAACATTACAATCTCAATGAAAGAACCTATCTATGTGTATGAATCAGCTACATCAGTGGTTCGAGGTTCAGTCCCCAATGGGGGAAAAAATTGAGAAAAATTGTCTATCAAATTCATTTTTGAAGCGATAACTTTTCCACATGGGACCGGTTGCTTTCATGGTGCTTTCATATCCCGTCCTCCAACAAGCAAAGTGAGTTTTGTCGTGCAGCTGTGTAAATTGACTGACAGGACCACCAGCCACTCACGTGCCCAGGTAGTCCCACACCAGCTCCCCCATAGGCTGCTGAGCACCAGCGGGGGGAGGGGCTTGTTTTCGCGACTGCTGAGAACGCCACAGATGGGAAGCAGAGGGGTTTCTGGGTTGTGATGGGTGTGCAAGCACGCACACAAACAAACATAAATGCACTCACACAGATGCAGAATCACATGAATGTATACATATGCATACACACATGTGAATAAGGTAAAGATGGTGGAAGAAATGAAGCCAAAAATGGAAGAGGAAAAGGGGAGGAAAGAAGGGAGAGGAAAGGGTGAGAAAAAGGGAAAACTAATGGATTAGTAATGCAGGGAAGAACCAAAGACTCCAACAGAATGCAGGTTGAGACTTAATGGAAAATGGACAACAAAGTGGAGTCCAATCTAAAATTAAAAGATCAACAGTTAAAGTCTCTGTTGTTTTCTGATTTAGGTGACTAGAGGAAAGAGGAAGATGCAGTAATCTTTTAGAAATTCAGTTTTCAAAAATGTTCTTTTCACCTTTCACTATATATTTGCCATCACTCTGTATCATTCTCTTTATCCTCGTCTCTCACCTCTCCAGTTCGTGGATCTTTTTCTCCTTGTCGTTCTTTTCATTCTCCATCTCCCTCAGGATCTCCAGAAGTCGTTCCACCTCGGATTGAGCCTTCCCAGCTTCCTCTTTGCGCTGGGCTACTTCCTGCTCCAGGCAGGAGATGCGTTCGCAGAGTTCAGCGCTGGCCTGGGAATCTGCTGCTGCACTCTGAGCCTGGAACAGAAATTAATTATTATAAATAAACCGAGCGTTAGCTTTCAGAATTATGCATGCACGATTTGATGAAAAGGTCAAATTAAAAATGAATATGCCAATAACAACGTGTGTTGAGGATGGGTTGGATGAATCTGACTTAACAAACCAGTCTTCTAGAGACTAGATACAAGATTTATACACTTTTACTGTATATAGCACACCTTTGTTTTAGACACACTGCATCCAGATCATCAGGAAGATTGTAAAAATGTTTAAAGTAGAGACACTTAACATAATGAGGCCTCATCAGTTGTGATAAAATCAAAGTAATTAAGTGGAGGAATATCAAGCCGGGCTAATACAAACAAAATGACTTGAAATATGCAAAACATTTATTGCTTCTTTGTTTCTGTGTAAAGCTACAAGTATTAATCAGTTTAAAACATATAACATTTGTTTAGCCATGTTTATTTTTTAAATAAACTCAATAGAATTTGCTCCACTTTGTCAAAAGAATTTTCCTCAAGATAACTTTGTTTTTGTAAACTGTGGTGACACAAAAACCTTTGCATGTCTCAGGATATAAAATGATAAAAAATCAGTTAGCACTAACTTCTTATAAAAAAAAAAACTGTAAAAACTAGTAAACAATACAACAATTCTCCAGCCACACTGCCGTCTACGTCAGGCTGTACGTCTGCAGTGTGGCGCTTTGAGCTAAATGTAACCATCAGCATACTAACATGCTCACCATGACAGTGCCAACACGATGATGCTTCATGGGCGTGATGGTTACCATGTTCTCCACCCTAATTAGCGTATTTCTAGCATTTAGTAATTAGCACTAAACTCAGTACAGCTGAAGCTGCATTAAAAATGTGCGAGCTATTCAGTTACAGTGTTTTAGTCTAGCTCACTGCTGGTGTCTGGAGTTTTAGTTGGTTTCACAAACACTTTTATACTGATTTATGTCAAGATTATCATGAGCATGAAAAGTGTGTGAAGTACATAAAGTTTCAGTGTCTTTCTTCTTTTTGCTGCTTTTCTCAGCTTCACAGAAGACGTAGAAAACGAGAAAAAGAAACAAACGAAATGAAACAAAGAAAAAAGTTATAACCAGCTTAGAGGTTAGAACAGCTGTGTGTGTTTCCCAGAAGCAAATGTTGCTCTTGGGACAGATTGACTTTGTGTGTGTGTGTGCACACGCCTTGGTCGCACAATACATAAACCTTATTAGTTTTGGAAGTGCACAACAGTTTTTACAGGTCTTTATGTGGAGAGGAAATGTTTGGGTGTCTGATGATATTATAAGAAGATCTGGGTGGAGAGAAGAGAAAGAGAAAAAGAGAGAGAGAGAGAGAGAGAGAGAGAGAGAGAGAAAGACAAATAAGAAAAAAAAACATCACGTACACAGTGTCACATGCTCAGTGTCAATCAGTTCACACACTTCAAGTCTTCAGTCTTTTTTCCATCCATAGGAACAGAAAGAGACTAAGAAATAAACTCTGATGAGAGAAACAACAGAGATTCTCTGACACACACACACACACACACACACAGAGGGTGTGGTGGTGCTGCTGCTGTCTTCTCCACTCTGTGAAAATGACTGTAAGGCTGTCAGCAAGCCGTCACACACACACCATTTTATGGGCTGCTGTGTGGGAGAGAATATGTGATATGCAAACACATGCGCGCGCACAAACACACACGCTCTCACACACACACACAGCCAGTCATCTGTCTTGGAAAACAGTTAAGGGAAAACAAGGAAGGGGAGAAAGAGGCGAGGGGCTTTAGTTTAAAATCCTTTTTGTGTTCAGTTGTGTTTGGGTCTGAACAGAGTTTCAGATTATGGATGTTTTAAATTGGTTATGTTGTTCATCTACTGTATCATGAACATCATTAACCTTAAAAATAGTTGGTAGAATCATTTTAGTTCACTGGTTTTTATGTAACCTACAGCATCTAATTCAGATGCTTCTATAATCCCTTATTTCACACACGTTCAGCTAAAACTAAATGTACACTAGAAGACAAATATTCTAATTAAAGTTATTCATTTTAACCTTCTTGAGTTGGTTCTCTAGTTTCACACACTCCTCTCTCTTCTGCTCCAGGTTGATCTCCAGACTCTTCAGCCTGTTGTCCTTCTTTAGAGTGGATGAAGCCAAAGAGGAAGCCTTTTCCTTCAGATCCAACACTGAAGTCTGAAAGAAACAGACACACAGAGTGATGAAGGGAGTCAACACGACAACTTCTTAGAGCTGGACAGTGTGCAGCTCTACTGAAGTGACACAGGTGTCTTTTTTTCTATTTTTTAAAACTTTTCCACTATTTGATTGTTTACCAAATTTATTTACTTTATTTATTTTTTGGCCAACTTGAGGATTTGTTTAAAATAAATCATCTGATGCCTCCTGTCTCTTGTTCATTTGGGGATTCTATGAAAGGTATATGAATCATCCTCCCTACACTGTTATGAGACTGACTCTGTCCCATGTTCTTCAAAACCTTTTCCCATGACCTGTCTCTTTTCTCACTCTTCCAGCTCAATCCCTCCATCCGTGAAGTCTCTCTCCCTTTCTTTTCTGGTCTTTTCCTCTTTTGGTAGGGCCGGTGAAACACAAACCAACGGGACCAGAAGAAGAGACACTCAGACGTGTAATTTTACCCTTGACTGACAATACCAACTCCAGACTACACGGGTCATCATGTTTGACTGGGCTTTGGTCAGAGAAACCTTGCTACTTTCTCTGATTATATTTAGGCACATATATATTGCTGTTGTCAGACAAACCCCACATCTGCGTTCAGCAGTGTAGAAAGGAATGCTTGTTTTCTCCGTGACTTTTCCCATGTATTTCTCAAATTATATAATGAGACTGTAACAGGTTTTATGAGCCCGCAATCACTAAAATTAGCTGAAGAGTTTATGTTAAAAAAAAAAAGAAGGCAGAAATTACTTTTGACATGTGCATTGATTTTTGGATGTATTTTCTCCTTTTAAAAAGATTTTTTTGAATACATGTATTCTCTTTCTTACTGAGAGATAAATGAGGAAATCAGCACCACCAAATAATAAGATGAGGACAGCAGACAGTTAGCTTACCTTAGCTTAGCCTGCCAATATCTTTAAAGCTCAGAAATTAACCAGGTATCTGGTTTTGTTTACTTCTCATAAAACTGAAATGTAAAATCAATTTGTGGTTTTATGGGGACTACCTGTTGGTTTCACATTTTACGTATAAACAGGACAGCGGTATCAATCTTCTCATCGAACTCTCGGCAAAAAGATAATAAAACCCAAAATGTCAAATTTCTTGAAATAAAATGATGCTACAAAGTCACTGTTTGTCCTGACACAGCTGAGGACAAACTGCATTTGTATTGCATGTTGGTGTGTGTTTACACGTGCACTTGTGAAATGTATCAATCTGTATTGAGACAAACACACCTTTTAATGTAATAAATCCTGGCTAACTAATTATAGTATAACCAGTTAACGATAACTGGCCAGTTGGACTTCTCTAAGCTAAATATGGTTTAAACCCTACTCTCATCAGTTTCAGATTTGGTGCCATATTTGTTGACATTTTAGTTCTGGTTTGACATCTGACCCTGTTTTCATCCACAGTTTGATTCTACAACTGACTTCTTATTTGACTCTTTGAGTAACTTGTAAACACTAGGTTTACACCTGTTTATGCCTCCTGAGGGACAGCGTGTTAAAATACATTGTTTTGCTAAATTTTGGTTTTCCTGAAGAGGTTAATTGTTACTTTCCTACTGTGCTGTCTAACCGCTGCAGGAGGAATGAAGCAATGACAGTGCTTAAAAATGCTTTGTCATCCTTTGTCAATCCCTCTGTCTCCGCTGTGGTGCTTTATATGAATCACAAAGGAAGAAGAATTTAGCACGAATCACTGTTTTCATTGGTTGTGAAGCATATTGTTGTCAAGGAAATGTGACTGTTTATCGCTGTTGTCCTTCAGTGTGAGGACTCTGTGAGGACCTGTTCTATAGAGATAGATCAATCACGATTCCTTGACAGGGAGGCAGAGAGAGTGTTTTTCTGTGTGGTCACATGTGTCTTCTCTACCTCACGGTCAGCCAGGTCAGCCTGCAGCTGGGAGACTTTCTCCCTCAAGTCCTTAAGCTCCTTCTTGCTGGACTCCATCTCGTCACCCTTTTCTCTTTCCTCCCTCTCCCGCTGCTCCTTCAACCGCTCAATGATTCGCTCCTGGACAGTAAGGAGGAGGAGAGGAATGAGGAATGGAAGATGGAACACAGAAAGAGTCCAACAGTTATTCACAGTCACTCAATATCAAGTTTCTATACTAATAACACTCACGTTAAACTTTATGTAGATGGCAGCTTTGACAGGATCTAACAGCCAACAGTGATTTTAGACACGTAATACATTCTGGCAGTAGATGTAATATTCACAACCACTAAAACACTACAGACGCTCTCCAAGCTACAGAAAAACACACCCGCCAATTCAAGAAAAAGTAAAAAAAGTTCACTCACACAAAAGTAGCACAAAAAAGCCCAAAGAGTGTATGTGCTGTGCTGTGTGTGCATGTTCTTGTACTGTAGCTCTATCTTTGTGAGGACTGATTAAGAGCGATTTAAAGTGAGGAGATTTTTTCACAGGTTCTCACTCCTTTAAAAATCTGTATTAAGACTAAGATTTGGTTTAAAGTTTGCGGTATTATTCTACAGATTATTTCCTTCATTAATGGATTAATCGTTTGTCTATCAAATTTAAAAAAAAAAAAAAAAATTGGGAAAATTCCTAGAGGTGAAGGAGCAAATCATCAATGACATTTGAGAGGCTGGAACCAGTGAATGTTTGGCAAAAAAAAAATATATATATAAATAAATAATTGATTACCAGAGTAATAGGAACAGCTGGTGATTCATTTGGGCACTAAGTGATGAAGAGCCAATTCTTTAATCTCTATTAAGAATTTAGTTTTTTAAGATTAAGGTCGGAAAACAGATTTAAGGTCACAATCTGCTAGCTTTCCGTTCTGTGTCTGTGCTGGAAGAAATCTGGTGGTTTGACACAGCGCTGGCACTGTAAAATGGGAAACACAGTGGATCAAATCGAGCCACACAACACTAACTTGTTATTCCAGCCATGATTTGTGTTGTCAGGTAAAGTTAAATGACTTGCCCACAGACATTCAGCTTACTTTCTGGTTTGCCAAGATATCCTGTTGCTGTGATGTTAGCTGTGGTAGCAGGAGAGTTTTGAGTGCTGTGTTTTAAGGTTTGATTGCTCACATTTGTTACATTACTCATTGTGTCACAGTTTGCTCTATATCATGGCATTTATCATGATGTTGGAGTTCTCCAGGATCACTTACTCACCTTAAAGAAAAGGGTTTAGGAAAGTAGTTTTAATGGTTAAAATTAGCACTGAAGATGTTATGCATAACACTGAAGCATAGCACAGGGTAAAATACTTATTTCTGTTTTGCTTTGAAACGTGTGTGACGTGTGAGAGGAATGATACAATAAAGAAAGCGAGCGATGGAAAAACAGAGAGGAAGAAGGAGAAAAATTAAGGATATCCACGGGCACCAAAACAAAGAGAAAAGAGGGAAAAATCATTTGAGTTTAGTTAAAGTCATCGGCCACCTTTTGCCTGCCAACACTCACACATCTAACTGACACCCTGAATATTAGTCACTGGACAATTAATAGGCTCGTTTCCTCTGCGTGTGTGCGTGCGTGTAAAGGAGATTAGGTTGGTAACACAATCGTACTTTACAGTACGAAAATAAATTCTCATCAAACACTTTAAAGTGGTCCGCTGGGGTAAGTGTCAATGATTCGTTTCCCAGAATCAAGGTCGAGTCCTGACTGTGGAATAACAGATCATTAAATGGGCGGTTGAGGGTTCAATTCCCATGCTCGGGACTGTTTTAAGGCTTTGGTACCTGACAATTTAGACCAGGACAGTGTGGCTGTTGGTTTTTCATGTTGGATGGTTTCTATTCTTTTATGAATACAGGCTGTGAAAGATTTAATAATGAAACAGCCAATGTGATTATTGGTTCATTTCCATTCATCCAGAGTCATCTGGTCATTGCGTGGGTGGTCGGCAGTGTTGCTCATGGTGGTTTTATTAATGTAACCTTTCTCTGTGATTGACCTGAGGTTGACCAGGATTAAGTATGTGTGTGTGCATGTGTGTGTGTGTTTATACCTTCTCAGCAAGAGCCTCCTCCAGTGTTCCCAGTGCTGTGTCAGTGTTTGAGGTGTCTGTCTGTAAAGACTTGACTCTGTCTTTCAGGCCGCCCAGCTGTTTCTCTTTATCCCTCAGCTGATCCTGCAGGTTCTCTATCTACAGAGAGAGAAAAGGAGAGAAAACCCTTATAAATAGTTGTTTATGATGCATTATTCACTTAAATCATCAAAGAACGATCTTGTGTTGGCAAGTGTCTTGGCTCTCAAACACTGTAGCAACTGTTTGTAACGAGAGCCCAGACAATACTGGATTTCTGCAGACGAACGCCAAATATAACACTTAACTCAGCTGAAAATTTGTTTTCATAAAAACAAACAACAACAATAAATATAACAAAATATCTGTGAATACAACTCAAAGACACAAAACTGCAGCTTACAAAATAAAATAACTTAATGTCTGCATTTTATTTCATGTTTCCTTCCTCCTTTAAAATACTTCTGCACCTAAAATTTCTGTTTCTTGCAATCCAGACTGCTGTAACAGCAACAAATACATCACTGATAAGTGAAAATTGTCTTACAATATCAGTATGGCCAATGTAACCATCAGCCTCTACAACTGTATTTGTAACAAGACGATTTTGATCATTTATTTGATGTTTTTTCATTAAGATCATCACCACTGATTTAAAGTGAATCGAAAAATGAAACAAATCTAACAGTCTAATAAAGTAATTAGATTACACATACTCAAACATTTGTCTGCCTCATTCTAAAAGCAACAATCATTAAAAGGCTGCTGATAATATATTGTATATTACATATATATTGTGCCACTGGACTGCTCAGAATCTATGCAGCACCTAACGGTTAAAGGAGCCCTTTTTCCACGCATTAGTGTCACTGAGTATGTTTCTCTGACAGTCAGTAAACAAACATACACACAGCTTCACTTCCACTGTGATCCTTTGTGCTGCTGTGATTCAATCTGGAGATTTTCAACCAGTCAAAATGGAGGCGCTCTGCTGTCAAATACAAACTCTCCTCCCTAACTTCCTAACTTTACCACCTTTAACCCTTTCACCAAACACACAGTCTCCTTTTTACCTCCACCTCCTTCTCCCTGCCTCCTCATATTTCCTCTCACAGTGATTTGGTAGCGGATTAATTTTCTGTAAAGCACAAAATCAGCAGAAAACACCGAAGGACTCACTCGTCCCCTGAGCCCACAATGAGCGTGTGTATATATTCATGCGCGTGCATGTATGTGTGTAAGAGAGATTATAGACAAAGATAAGGAGTTATGTCAACTTTGTGGTATTCATTAAAAAATGGATGGAACAAAAGGTTGAACTAACGAACTGAGGAAAAGGAGAGATGAGAAGCTTATGTAATGCGGTGTTGAGGGTGAACTCGAGCTGTAAAAATCACAAAATGTTAGTCGCACTCTCTTTCTGTCTGTCTGTCCGTCTTTCCTCAGCTTTGCCAGAGAGAAAGGAAATCGAGCGATTGACAACCCGTCACCAAAAAGAAAAGAAAAAAAGTCAGATTGGTATGTAACCTCTGACTCCACTGCAGGTGAGATGCACACGTTTACAGTACCACAGAGATTGTGTGTGCGTTCATACAGTAAAACATTTCCAGCGCCTCATTAATCAACTGCTCACCTGACAGCTTGACTGACAACTCCTCCTCACACACACACACACACTTGACATTGAGAGCCAGGGAGTCTCTTTGATGCCGTCTGCACTTCCTGAAGCTGACAACTGCTGGATGCTGCATATACAGTATTTACAAACCCACACACACACGCACACACACACTCAATGCCTGCCAATTTTAGACCTAAAGTCATCTGTGATAATGAACAGGAACACGTTTAACAAAACAAAAACCGGCTGACGCTCCTCCTCCTATGTCCCTCACAGAAAATTACATTTAACAACAAAGAGACAGGGATGATGGGAGATCAGAAGAATGCCTTTAAAATTAATTCTTTGCACTCACTGTAATTTTCTTCACTGCTAATATATAATGACAGGTAAAAACATGAGGAAACACAGAAGAGGAGTAGGATGAGGGGGACAAAGTGGAAACAGAAAGTATTTTCTTTTTTTTTTTTCACATGCAAAAAGGAAAGAAATGAGGAAATCATGAGTGCAGATTTGATATATATGGAGTCAGCAGCATCTCTGTCTCCTTCTCAGACTGGACTGTATTCTATTTGAAGATGGCAGAGGTCATCATTTATTGAACAGGAGGAACTCATTAGTATGCAACTGATTTCAAACACACTCTGTCTCTCTCCTCCCCCTCCCTGTCCTGCTTTATGTCTGTCTGCTTGATTGTCTCTATCAATTATCTGCTCACACTCGCCTTTTTTTTTTTTTTAGAAGTGACAACCGGAGGTACGGAGAGAAAAAAGGGGAGGAGGTTGAGACCCAAAAGGCTGGTAATGGAAGAGTTTAACTGGATTCTTGATTTTTTAATTTGTTACCCTTCATCCATCCAACCATCCATCTAAAATCAGTGTGGGTCTATGAGTGTGTGTGTGTGTGTGTGTGTGTGCACCAGATAGCAAAGACAGGAGCTCACTCCTGCCCATCCATCTAACTAACTGATGGCGTTACCATAGAGATACACACATACAAATGTACTGAAAAGTGGCCAAAAAAAGCACCTGAAACTCTGGCTGCCTGGACAGTATACATGTCTGTCTGTGTATCTTTCTGTCTGCCTGCTCACCTGTCTGTCAGTTAGTCCATGCGACACCCTGGTTCAGCTCCAAAACTACACACTGTCTTACACCCCCATCTAGTGGTTGTACTATGACATGACAACATCACGTTCTGTGTGTTTGCTGCTTTCAATGAATTGCATGCGTCATCCATGAATAAATCATCTAAATAAAAGCTCTTTTACCCTCTTGTAATCACTATTTCAATACAGCCTGTTGAATTGTTTTTTTCTTTTACCTTCTTCTGCAGCACATTAACTTTGCGTTCCTTGACGTCCAGCATGTCTTTGAGGTCGGTGATCTCTCCATGCTGAGTACTTTTCTCCTCCGTCAGCTCTGATATCTGTTGACTCTTTTTAGAAAGGAGAGATTCCTTTTCTTCTAGACGCAGACGAAGCGCATCCACCTGTGCACACACACACACAATTAAAAGTCAGTGAAATAAATATCTATAAACCAAAGATTTATTTTCTTGAGATAAATAATGGTACCATTACATTTAGCAACAAGTACTAGTAGAAGAGTAACTGTACCTCGGTCTGTAGTATAGCGGCTCTCTGTTCCTTGGCAGTGAGTGACTCCTTGAGTACATCCACGTGTTGTTTACTGTCAGAAAACTGATTGTTTAGAGTTTCCAGTTTGGTCCTGAAAGCCAACAGCTCACTGTCCTTACGACTCAGGTCCTGTTTAGCCTGTTCTATCTGAGTAACGCACATATGACATGAGGAGAGAGGGGGAGATAAAAAGAAGAAAGAGCCAGTTACAGCGTGTACAGTGTGTATTGCGAGTGTCTTTCTACAGTGGCTACTGTGTTACTTTTTGCTCAGGAAGCTGTGAGTTTGATCAAGACACATTTAGGACTATAGGACAATCGTTGGTTCTAATTTCCCTCCTGGAAAGCAAACAACAGTTAGGCACATCTCAGCAGTCATGCAGCATCACACACTACACTATATATACTGTACTTCCCAACTACATTTTGTACTGTACAAGAAAGGCAGGGTCAATTCTTTTAGTTATCACAAAATCATTTTAAAAAATGGTTTCTTTGGCCTCCTTCTCCTTTACCTGCCTGCCTGTCTAATGCTAGATGAAGTACTAGTTAGCATTTAAGGAAGGATTTTAGGGATTGGGGGGGGGCTCCCTAGTAAACAACAATTTTGTGTTCACCTTTTCAAAGACAGTTCTTCAAGTTGATACTGTTCAATATGTTTTAGGATTATTTACAAGCATAAAGAGTCATTTGAATGTAGGAACTAAAACTCAGCTTTTCTCAGAGATGTTTGTGGCCCCTGATTTAGAAAAATCCTAGATCTGCCCCTGCTTTGGCATCTCAATGACTGGACGTGTATTTGTGTTGCGAATTTAACATAACAGATAAAAAGAATGGACCCAAACCACACAGGGAAATCAGTAATACAGTATAAAAACCTCTGCATACTAATCCAAGTCACTAGTTAAGAGGAAACCTCATGCAAGAAGAAAGAGAAGCAGGTTATAGATATGCATGAATTAGCAAAGCAGGGCTGGATTCTCAGCTTTAAGTCTGTAACTGTACAGCTCAGACTGCTAGAAACAACTATTACTGCGACTGATCATAGATGGAAATGGGAAGTAAAGATCTCCTAACCAGTTCACATTAAAGCACATAAAATCATAAGAAAACAAAGGGACGATAGCATGTGACAGAATGACAAAATGTATTTCAACAAAGTGGATTTACCGTTTTACTTTACTACTCTCAAAATTAATCAAGATTTGGTGTTTGCTGCTTTGAGTGAGCAGCGAGAACAGAGAGTTATAGTTGCTCACTGCTGTCTGAACACAGTCACAGTACAGGGATACCACTGAGAATCTACTAAAGCAGCAGCTATTAGTCAACCTGGGAGATAGAAACGTCAGGAAGTGGGAGATAGAAATAGAAACAGCAAGAAACGTAAGAAAGAAAGAAAGAAAGAAAGAAAGAAAGGAGCACAGAGCTGTCTCTCTTACTGCAGACACCTCCCGCTGGAGCTCATTGGCTCGTTGCCTTAGCTCCTCCTTCTCTGATTGGCTGTGCGTTAGCTCTTCCTTCAGCTGCTCAACCTGGCAGGAGAGGGGTGCGTCACCATGACCAAAACAAATCAGCCACCACATTCGTTGGCCATAGACTCTGACCTCATGCGGCATATCTAAACACCTCACATGCTGCAATAATGCATGAAAATACCTACTGTATCTTACCCTGCATCAGTACCATACATGAGTGTCAGGGAGTGGCACAGTTTTAATGCCCTTTAATTTTAATGCCCTCCATGTCATAAAGTTTGACATGAAGGGCTTCGTACTAGTCGTTAATAGGTGTTCCTGTAAAAACTTGATTTTCTCAAGTTTCCAGGACCCAAGGGGCACGCAAAATGGCTGTGTGCATTTCTCTGTGGATTGAGCATTTACAGACTTTCACAGTATTTATATAACACCTAGAACTATGTTACAATTCAAATATGGGACCTTTAAAGCTGTTGCTTCAGAGCTGCACAGCTAGTCGTAAATACATTTTAAGACAGCAAACATGTTGATAATGTGAGTCATTTAGAGGATTACTATAATCATATCAGAATTTATGCTGACAAAAATCAGAGCAAGAAAATATACTGTCTTTCTCAAATATGAGCTACAAAAACAAATACATTTCGAGTCAAACAAGCAAAAGAAAAAAACAAACTACTGACTTCCCGAACTGTCTCGTCTCCCCCCAACATGACAGAAGTAGTGGTTTGTTTTAATGAGCGTGGCTCCCACAGTAACCTTTTTGTTCTTGACATTCAAGTTGTATCCGTCAAGTATAAAAAAAAAAGTTGAGTTACTTCTCAGTAAAATCCTGCAATCTTTCAAAACACTGAAAGAAAAAATGTTGAGACAAGCAGAAGATGAGGTGTGTGTGCACGTGTGTGTGTGTGTGACTCTGTCACCTTGTTCTTCATGAACTTGGAGTGGGATCTGTACACCTCCATCTGTTTGATCTCCTCCTCCCTCTCCTCGCTGCTCAGAGCACCATTGGACTTGAGCATGTTCACCTCCTCCTCCAGCTCTCTAATGCCGCGCTCCATTGAGCTGATCTTCGCATCCTGGCAGGACATCAACATGTTCATGTTAAAAGGAAAGACCGGGTGTGATTTACTGTACCTGGGATATAAATATTATCAGAAAATGAAATGTATTCCTTTGGTGTTTCTGACACATGAGCAGAGCTGGAAGTTCAATCAAAGAAAGTCCATATGAAAGTTAACTTCAGGTAGACTGAGGAACTAAGGAATGACTCAGACTGTACATGTTGTAGGCAGGAAAGGATAAGACTGAAAAAACTGAATTTACAACCTTGATCTAAACCATCTGGTTTAAAGAAGTGTAAACATGAACATTATGAAGTAGACGACAAAGAACTATGTGAACATGTCTGCATTTGTCACCCTTTAACAATATTTACGAGGCTACTTCCTGCAACAACTTCCCGTTAATGCTATAATTTTGCAGTGAGAGCTGTATTGAGTTTGTGTTTAAATATCCAAAGTGCATGTTTATAACAGATATCAAAAGCAGTAACTGCTTCATAGTGTTTACTTTGGGTTATGTATCATGATTCATAATATCGAAAAAAAACAGCAGTATTATTACCCTTATTAATAATAAATATAGTCCCACAATACTAGTTATTTGAGGCTGATATCTGATATTAATATATCAGCTGACAGCAAATCTTTTAACATGAACAATCTTCATACATATCCCTAAAATGTGTTTTTAGACATGTATCATACTATGGGCTTATGGTGATTCTGATTTGATATAAAGACACACATTTACATGAAATAATCATCAACGCATTTACCTTCATTTCGATGACTGTCTGCAAGGCCTTGGTCTTAGTTGATTCTGGAGCTGCTTCGTATCTCCTGTGCAGCTCCTGAGGGACACAGACACCATGATGGTCAGCAGATGGAGACAGAGAGAGGGGCACAGGGGGATGGAGCGAGGGATGAGGAGGAGAAGGTCGTGGGGCAGGACAAGAAGCGACAGCAACTGACTGAAAGGGATGGAGGGAGGGATGGGGAGGAGAAGGTCGTGGGGCAGGACAAGAAGGGACAGCAACTGACTGAAAGGGATGGAGGGAGGGATGAGGAGGAGAAGGTCGTAGAGCAGGAAAGGGATGGAGGGAGGGATGAGGAGGAGAAGATCGTAGAGCGGGAAAGGGATGGAGGGAGGGCTGGATGGCGGGTGTAGGTCGTGGATCGGGAACAGGGAAGGACGGCGAGCGCTGGAGGGAAGGATGGACAGAGGAGGCGATGACAAAAGAGGGATAGTGGGGAGGACAAGATGAGGGAAGGACGACGGGATGGACGGAGTGTCGATGGGAAGAAGGGGAAGGTACAGGGAAGGAGGGAGAGGGAGTCAGTGGATGATGGCGCGAGGGGGAGAAATGAGTGGACGGTTGGAAGGGGGGAGAAACGTGGAAAGGAGGCGGAATAGGAATAGAGGGAGAAACGGGAAAAGAGGGAGAGATGGGGAGGGAAGGGGAGAGCAGTTTCCCTCTCGCAGAGGCATTGGCTTTTAGCCTCCTTGGGTCGATCCGTCCATCCCACATCCTTCAGACTGTGAGGAACGCCACAAGCTGAGCTCAAACTGAGATCAAATCTGACAGCCCGAAATGGCGCTAATTTGATTAATTAGTTCCCAGCATTAATGCTCAGAGGGTCAAAAGAAATTTAAAGTGGTGTAGAATATTAAAAAGTCCAAATTAGAACAAATAATTCAGTTCAAATAAAGAATTCCGGTGTTATGGCTTTAAAATTTAACTACAGAGAACCAGTTTCAATCTCCTACAGCAGCATCCTATCAGAAAACAATATCTAACACACATAACTAATAAAAACCCTGCAAGACCTTGATAGATCTACACTAGATTTCTCTTTCTAAAATTCCCAAAATTCTCCACAAAAAAAAATCCAGTCAAATTTCTAATTTACTGAGCTCCACACAATGGAAATCCTATCTGTCTCGCTGCTGTTACCACATCACATCTCACGAGTCAAATGAAGTAAGAGTAGGATGAGGGAATGAAGGGGGAGTGTAGATGTAAAGGCACAAAAAGAAGCAGAAAGGACAGAGGATGAGTATGAGAGAGGGAGGGAATGAAAGCAGAGGGGAGGACATAGCAGTGATACGCATCACTGCTTTTCTTTGGAGAAAATACACTTAGAGGCTGACAAAGACAGTTAATGTATGAGCCAGGGAGCACAAAAACACACATATGTGAAAGGAATAGTAGGGTGCCATCGCTTAAGGCGCTTACATAGTCACACTGTACACACACAGATTTCTTGTTTGATAATCACTTCCTTTTACAGAAAAAATTACAACTGATTCAGCCATTTCAAAAGTATGGAAAGATAGAAAGGCCGTAATGATTCAATCTTATGAGCAAAAGGATTTAGAATAGTTCATCACTACTGAATAAGATAACATCAGCCGCCATTGATCCCCAGAGAGGCACAAGGGCGGAAATAATCACAGATGAATGGAGAAAATAAATAAATAATAAATAAATAATAAGAGATAGAGGTATATCAATAGAAATAAAATAGAAACTACACAAGAGTAATCTTTTATTTACTAGGAGCATGCATGCTAACAAAGCTTCCCACTACAACTAATACAACAACCTATGAATACAACATTGAAAGTAACTGTTAATTCACATTTGGAATAGTTGTTACTTTCATTGTACTTTTCACCTCCCTATAAAAAAACATATTTTTTAGGGGAGGGGATCATTAGGGGCTAATTAAAAAGGTCAACAGTGTATGCATACAGTTTAGGGACCTTATATTAAAATTAAACAAAAACAACACATTTATACTGCATGCAGAAGGCAGTTGCATGGGATTAGCATAAAGTCGGCATGTCTGTTAAGAGGAGACTTGAGATATCTTGAAGAGAGACCCCTTTCCTTTCCATTGCCAAAATTTAGCCTAACTTTTTACCATTATTTAGACACATATTTACCAATGATGTCTAGTTTCATATGATACAAGACACCATCTTCACTTTTGCTTTAAAATAAAGCCTGCTGCAGCCTTTGAAAGACAGTAATTTAAGCTGAGGACATCAGCACTGCGCAGCATAGAAGAGGTCAGTCATACTTTCTGAGGTGATACTAGTTCTTCCTAGCATGATAGCCAGTCTATAGCCCTTTTGTGAATCCAGTTTGCTTGTAGTTAGATTTGATGGTACTTAGGTTTCACTCAGTTTAAATTTAAGTCAATTAATTGAAGAAAAAAAATAGGCATTTATATTGTTTCCATAGGGAAGTCTCACTTTTACTGCTGAACCTTGGCACTCCACTAGGAACACTTTTGAAAGATTTGGACAATCTTGCTTTCTTTTTAGCTGCAGGACGTAGCAAGGCCTGTTAATTAGTGAAATGAACAATGTCCAATAAGAAGTGTCAGCACTTCAGCGGGAAGTCTGTGAGACAAATGCGCAATAGACACTTCTACATTATTTACTACTGTGAGTTTTTCACTTTAACCTGCAGTGAAAATATTTTCCCAGATATTGCATAATCTGATTCCAGCTTTCCAGAGGTGTTTTCTGCGTTGCAATTAACAGTTTGTTTGTTGTCAAACACTGTCAAAAAAAAAAGCATAAAAGCTGTGCAGCACACTGATGCAATGCGAAGCAACATGAGCCATTAAACCTTTTCTGGAAAAGATGACTCTCAGTCATTTGCTGCCTATAATACATTTAATGATGAATCACTGTGCATGTGTGTGTGTGTGTGTGTGTTTTTCCCTCACAGCTATAGCCGATGGTGCTGAACAGTTGCCTGCCTAGTGACTCTTGGAAAGTTAATGGTTAAAGATAGATATTATTATCAGACATACATATGTTGTATCGTGTTTTCCCTTTAAAATCAAAAGGTAAAAACACCATCTATCCTTCTATCTATTTATGCCATTTACTTATTACTTCAATCATTGTTCAAAGTATTTTGGACTCTTTATAAATAAAACATGTGTGTTATTGCATAGTTATTGCTTCTGAAAATAAAGTATTAATAAATTAATTATTGCAAAGCATCAATGGTATTGTGTACACTGTCTACACTTTATTATTTGTTGTCCATTAACAACATCTTACCACTTGAGGGAGCTGTTGTATGAAACAACAAACACGGTGATGAGAATTACAACAGAGTGAGATGTTAGAAAAGAGACAAAGCGAGCATGAGAGAATAGACAAAAGAATAAAGTGTGTGTTGATGTTTCTGTGTTGTATTAAAACTACATTATGAGCCAAAAGTGGAAGTAGCCAAGGGCCTTTCCTGGATATGACATGGTTTGATTTGCACACACTCACATCTGGCTGTACACAAAGACACACTCCCTCACACATGGGAGTGCTTGAAAACATTTTGTTTCTTCTTTACCAGTTACATAGACAAACACACACACCTCTCTGAGTTGTAGCATCTCCTTATCTTTTTGCTCCAGTAGGCCCTCCAGCTGGTGGATGGTCATCTCAGCATCGGCCAGTCGCCTTGTTCGTTCATGGTCCTCCTCGGTTGCCCGTGACGACAGGCCTTTACTCTGCAACATTTCCAGTAACTTCTTTATGGATTCATCCCTGTTAGAAACAGATAGATTGAAAAAGTTCAAATGGGAGCAAGACATCCCTGAAATCATGTATCTTAGTAAAATTTAATATTGCTGTTTATCTTTACCTGGCAGTTAATGTGTGTTTCTGTGTGTCTATCCTCAGCTCCATTTCTTCCACAGTCTTCCTCAGGAGGAAGAGCTCTTTGACCTGCCGCTCATACTCGCCATGGAGGCGCAGGAAGTTCTCCTCTGTCATTTCCTGAGGCGGGATGGACTGATTTCCGAGGAGACCAGACTCTGAGTAATCGGATTGGAAAAGCTGGTTGAGATCTCGCTGGATTCTGAGCTCATCTTGTAAAGCCTGGATGGTGCACTGAAAATGCTGGAAGGAGAGAAACAAGTTCAATTTAGAGTTTTAAATGCGAGGGTTGGATGTTGTGGTGAAGCGGCTGAGAAACAGGGCTATAAAACATTTGCAGAGGTTGTTAATCAGCAATATCGACTTAACTTTTATTGTGTCAGAAGCTGAGATTTTGGGCTTTCCAGGTTTATAGCCCATATGATGGCTAGATTATTGACCAGACACTGCAGGAGACTGCCCAACAACCCTTGCGCCTGGCTGCTCAAGGCTTTTAGTTCAATGTGGTCAAGTGGCTTGTGGTAATTTGATTGTAAAAACGTGTTGTGGTGTTGTGACATTGGGCGCTGCTTGGGGGCATCTGCTGCAGTATTCATAGAAAGGATACCATTTTTCCATCTTCTTTTATGGATTTTTTTCCTTTTGTTTCACAGAGACAGCTCAAGAGAGGCAGGGAATGGGAAGAGAGAGAGAAGGGGGTGACATACGGCACCAAACAGCAAGAACTCCGGGCCGCAATCAGAAGTTGGGCTGTTGTGTTAAAAACTAATCCATTAGTATTTGGGAGGGACGCTCTTCAAGGTGAGCTTCTAAGACCACCCATTCCGAAACTAAATTTCTCTGAACTGCTCAACCTTAAAAGGCCAACGCCCAACGTGGGGCTCGAACCCACGACCCTGAGATTAAGAGTCTCATGCTCTACCGACTGAGCTAGCCGGGCTTGAAAAGACAGAAGAAATCAGTAAAATCAGAGAGAGAGAAACTGGCTGACAGCATGCAACACCTGTATGTCATCTTGTGTGAGTGAGCTTGTTATTAAAGTGTGTTGGCAGCTTAGAATCACTACCATCATGGCTGAGGAAGACATCAGAGGACTACCCCTGAGAGAGAAGAGTTTAAACCGTCTGTGTGTGTTGTCACTATGATGTTCCCAGGCTTCTTAAAAATGCGTCACATATGACCAGAACAAGAGCCAGGTCACTGCCACATGAGTCAGGGAGTATTTTAAGAGGTAAAAAAAATAAATACAGGTTGCAAAGTGCTGAGAGAGAAAGTGCATGAAAGTGGGCAGGAGATTAGAAAAGAAAAGAAACAAAGAAAGTAAAGCGGTTAAATAAAAGACAGAGATGCCATCGCTCCCTTGCAGCTATCGTTAATCAACACTGACGAGGGAAAGAAGGAGATTAAAGGTAAAGGGAAAGAGACAGATGAGGGAGACAAAACAACTCTTAGATTCAGGAAGAGAAAGGAGAAGAGAAAAAGAAAAGCAGACAGGGATCACAAATACACTGTATGCTCGCACAAGCAGACACTCTAAAGAAACAAGATGACAGGTAATTATATAATATCAAAGCAACTGTCTTTTATGATAGCGCTGCTTTATGTAGCTTGACAGCCAGCACAGCACATCTCCTGCTTTGTCTTGTCCACTTCATTTTTCTATTTCAAGTGAGAAAAATGTAAAATATATATATATAATCCACAAACATTTTTTTATATTTAATCCTCTTCTCTCCTTATTGTACCACATTGTGTGTTTGTGTAGGTGAGTGGGCTGGTCTGCTGCTGACTCATACAATAGCTCCTCACATACGCATGTTGATGGCTGACTCTGACATTCGTAGGACTTTCCTTAAGAAGAAGAAGAAGAAGCATCCTCTTCATATCATAAATATTCCCTCTATGGTTTGATCCATCTGTCTCCATGCCAAATATGATTCTTCTCTCAGACATGCAAACACTGACCCACCCAAACGCTGAAAATGTGCAAGAGTTTGCACAAAATTTCACTTCTCACAAATCTCACAAGCTTTGGTTAGTACATAAAGACAAAGTTGATTTACCAACGAAGATTTTAATTTCTGATTATTTGTCCTGAGCACTATCTAAAGAAAAATACAAACAGATTATTTGTCCTGAGCACTATCTAAAGAAAAATACAAACACGTATGGATTCCAATTTCCCCAATGTGAGAATTTGCAGCTTTACTATAACTACTTAATGCTTTTGGATTTTTTGAGTCTTGCTGAGATAAAATAAGCAACTGATTACAACTACTTGGCCACTGGAATTGGCTTATGTTGTAATTTTCTTGAATAAAACCTTTATTTCTGCTAATGTTTCATTTTATTCTTTAGTTTAAATTAAAATATCAGGATTGCCTCTAAATTTGCTTACATGTTTACACGGTTTCTTTCCAATTCCTTCTGAAGTTTAAATGTATGTACCATATATATAAGTTCTTGTCCCTTTGTCTAAGCAATTAATACATTGATAGTAAAAGTAATCAGCGGATTAATTGATGTATGTTATGAACATAAACAGTATGTATACAGAACAAACTATATGTGTGCCACAAGGACAGACAGAGACAGAGACACACACACACATGCTCATTACAGTAATGCGAATAGAAAAGAATATATTTTGTGTGCTTTTTAGAGATAGCAGAAATACACACGCATGCCTGCAGCCATCATTATATACTGCAAACATTCAGAAAGACACACACACACACACACACATACACATACACAGACATCAAGCATCCAAAAGTATGTTGGAGTTGCAGAAATAAATGTGCATACACACACAAAGCAGACACAGAAATGCAAATCAGTATGTTTCTGCATGAAATGAAAAGCAAATACAGTACGAACACACACACAACTTCAAAAGGTTACATATAAAGAATACAGAATCACACATACACAGACACGCACAAACACAGGCTTGTGCCAGTAACTCCCCCCCAACACACACACACAGCTGGAATGTAGAGCAGAGAAATGCCAGACCACGAAAGAGAGCGAGAGAGACGGAAAAGAGGGAGTGAAATATAGAAAGGAAGCAGGCAGAAAGAAACGAAAACAGAGGGAGATAAGGAGAAGGCAGCGAGAGAAAAGTTAGAGGAAACAGTGTGTTAATTGTGTCCAGCAGAAATACAGTAAAAGGAGAGAGCGAGATAGAGGGTCAGAATACAAGTTGTGTTTTTCTTCTCAGTTTCTGCTGAGTCATTCTTTGACTCCTTCACCTTTGACCCTGTCAAACACTTCCTGACAGAGGGGGCCGAAAGGGTCAGCCGCCACTCAAAACAGAGACAGAAATGCAAACACTGGAAACATGCACACATATACTGCACACATTTACATGTACAGTACATCATGTTACACTTGCAACAACACTTAAAGTAAAACACATAGAGGAATCTTATATTGAAAATAAGGTAATGATATTTCATCACTATGTTTACACTGCAGTTTGTAGTTTACTTTCACGTTCAAATGATAAACTATCAGGAAAGAGAGACAAATTTAAACCGTGTACAAATGTGACAAACACACAAACAAGAACACAAATCAAGATGACGAATCTTCCCTTCAGATATCTGAGGGAGGGACGGATTAATTTATCAAGCTGATGTAAACAAGTGCAAGATGGAAAATGATCTTGATCCCAGTGATGTTCAACAAATCGAAACTTGTGAGTTTGATTAAACAGTCTTCATATTTTCTTACTAGGAACATTTGGAAGTCCTGTGGCATATTGCAGGATGACAAGGTATACACACTGGAGTACAGCAGACTATACTGTATCAGCGGAGACAGTGTGTCAACTCTTCAAATTTCACGAGGACTGCAAACACTGTGGAAACCACAATCTGCAGAAACCACTGTGACGATTACATGCACTTTAGTAATCAGGTTAGTCAGAAAACAGATTTTAAAGCTTTAGCAAACCTGCAGGTAGAGATCAATTAAGGAGTTTTAATTATTTAGGTTTCTATCACTACAACATTAGCAGCAACTCTGGTTATGAAATAAATAAATCCTTAACAAGTTGCTAATAAGAAGAGTCATCAGAATCCATTTGTATTTTGTCTGTTTTTTTCAATTTAGCCAACATCAGGAACAAATGATTACAATAAAACACTACTATCAGCTGTGCTCAGTTCTTGTTTCCCAACATTTGAACTTTTAAGTAACACACTGGTTTGCTTCATGACCACAAAGCTGACCTGAAATGGATGCAAAATTATCAGAATCAGAATCGAATGTCTCTTGAATGAAGTCACAACCTCCACTCAGTTCAGTACAGCAGTGGTTACAAATGTTTTTTTGCCTTTACCACTTACAGGAATCACCACAATACAGCAAGTGTCAAAATAGTTTTTAGTTGCATGGGGGTTCTAAATGTGACCTCATGATCTGATCATGACGCTTCTTCAGCTGAATAGTTGGATTAAAAAAGGGCTTCTCACAGCTAGTTGGAATATACTGGCAGTGTTGGGAAGTAACCGATTGCATGTAATCAGATTACAACTTACAATTTATTAATAAACTATTTATTAACTATTAAAAATGTGTAATACTTACACTGTCAGCAATTATTTGATCACATTTTTGATTATGTCTTTAAAACATGCCAATTTTAAAATTATGATAACCAATGTTTTATTAGCCGTCTGAGGTCTATAGATCTTGATGGGGTAAATATTATGTTAGTCCACTGGTCAAATGCACTCTGAATGGTCGACAGACACAACCCAAAGCATCATGGGACTGCAAGTGGACAGCTAACAACCATACTAACGATAACAATGGTTTTCAACTTGGAAAAATTGATAAATGATCACAGGAGATTGGTGGTATTTGATCTGATCACCTGTAAATGCTGAATAAAAAAGCAAAATGAATTTTTGTATATTAATGATATTCAAACAGAAAAAAGGAATATTTATAGTACATTTCTTAAATATAAAGCAATCTGACCTTGATTATTTGATATGTTACTGTATCTTTAGAACCAGAAAAACATACACTCAAGAGAAGAGAAGAGAAGAGAAGAGAAGAGAAGAGAAGAGAAGAGAAGACAAGAGAAGACAAGAGAAGACAAGAGAAGAGAAGAGAATATGGTGACAATTTTTCCATCCACTCGTCATCCCCTCCCCCTAGGCCGCTGCTCATCTGTCGTTCAATATTAACCATCTCTCCGTTATTACTCCTCCGTCTCATCCCTCGCTTATTCTGCGTTCGCCGGGTGAGTCACGCTTACCCCATCTTCCAAACAGACACACACTGTGACAGAAACACAAACACAAACACACACACACACACAGTGCACGATAATGCCTACACGCACACATAATGTTAGAGGCAGCGGTCATGCTGTTTGTGTGTGTGTGTGTGTGTAATGACCGTGAGCTGTTTGAAAGCATCGCCCACTCAGGCATCAGACAACAAGCAGATTAACGCTCTCTGTCTTTTTCCTCTGAGGATAAAGGTGGAGGATGTAGAAGATAATGAAGAGGAGGAATGAGTGGAAGAAACACTAGAAAATCCTGTTTTTTTGAAAGGAGAGCGAGCTGATGGAAGAAAATAGTATCAGGGTGTATAAAAAGGTATGCATTAAAACACAAGAGTAAGAAAAGAATGGGTATGGATGAAAAGAGAGGAAGAGGGAAAGAATAAAAGACAGAGGAAAGGGGAAAAGGCGACAGTGAAGTCTTGACCCTAATGAGTCACTGTGAGATGCAACATCAGGGTCAGTAGTGGGTATAAAGAGTGAGAGGAGAGGAGAAAAGAAGAAGAATCAGTGCAGCTGTCGCATTTATTTAACACAAACACATTACAGTTGGATAGACTTAGAGAAAGACTGGTATATATGGATAGATTTTAGATGCAGAGTAAAAAGAAAGCAGCAGAAGAAAAAGGGGAGTGACTGCCCTGTACTGCAATTCTGTTCATTCCTCACCAAGTCTTCCCAAACTCACTCCTTATATGGAAAGACATGGCTACCACAGGCCTCCACTCACAAATGCAGGGAGAGAAAGTGGAGAAAGTGAAGAGAGAAAATCACAGCCTTGTAGGACAGGAGGGGAAAACTAACCCGCTCTCTCCTTTCAGTTTCAAATCTCTGCGTTTCTTTCCACTATAAAATGAACACTGACCCTTTGTGGAAAAAAAAGAGCAGAAGGAAAATAAGTGTTCTCCCTCTCTCTGTGCATTAAAGTTAAAGTTTATAAGACTCCCGAGCTTGGAAGGCTCCTCCTCTTTGCTCTGCCTCGTCCTCCTCTCTTTCTCAGCTAGGTTCACTCCAAGAATCTTACACTTTCTAATCCATTCATTGCTACTCCCCTACCTCCCAACCTCCCTCCGTCCATCTGCTTTTTTCTCCCCTGCCATCATTCCCTGTATTTACCTTACTCTCTCTTCCTCTCCATCCCTCTCTCTTTCTCTCTCTCACCTATCTCTTCTTCCTGACTAAATAAACACACAGGTTTGTGGACCATCTGTTACCGATGAGCGTTCATGTGTGAAAAACACACACACAAAACACGCCCAATACATGAACGCACACACAAACACACACACAGAAATAATAGTCGCATTAAATTAAGTATTAGTTTGGATTGATCTCCTAAAAAAATGGGGGACAGTCAGTGTCAGAGACATGTACATGAACTTGTACACACACATATACAGTATGCTGGCATGAGCACACACAGAGGCACACAAGAGAGGAATAATGAGTCATGGGTTGATGAGCAGAGGATGTGCAGACTGCAGGCAACAGAAGGAGGAAGGCACGGTAGGCAGAAACCAAGAGATGATTGTCAGTGTATTTTAAAGAATGTAGTATCGTGTATCAAAGGCAAGTTGGGGGAAAAAAATGGCTTTTTAATATTTTGCTGAGCATGCTTGTCTTCTCCAGGACTGTCCTGCACCATATTCATCCAGTCAAACACATTCACACTCAGATCTGCACAGTCCAGCTTCAGTCTCTCCACAGCTGACTGTAGAACAGCCAGAGTTTAAAAGAAAAACTCACACACGGGCAATTTCAGGCTCTGTTGTCTCTTTCTTTGGTTATTTCATTAAGTCTGAATGACCAGCCATTTTACCAAACATCTAATGAAAGGATGGGTTCCTAAATGA